>NC_142804.1:48756707-48849562 GCF_049724085.1 Artemia sp. Qi Xiang Cuo | reverse complement strand
TTCCTTCCCCTACGGAAATAAAAAAAAACTCAAATAAAATTCTCAAATTTGGAAAGCCTTATTTTCGATGGGGAGGGGATATTTTCCGGGGGGGGGGGATTTTCCGTGGGGTAAACGCCGGCCCCCCTTACAATGGACCTTAAGGTTTAATTAAAGTTTTCCTAAGATCACTAGGTACTTCTCCTTTTTCACAAATCATATTCATAATTTTCATCAATTTATCTTTAACTTCGCAGCCCCCTTATTTCAAAAACTCATTTACCACACTATCAGCGCCTTAGACTTTATTTTTTTATTCATTTTAGTACTGTTTCTAACGCTTCCCCGTATAGTAAAGTCATTCATCACTTCTAACAAAAAAAGATGTCGTTCTTTTCTATATTATTTCCTACCACCTTATCAAGTAACGTATTTCTTAAAGTGCTCTGTCCATCTCTCTTAAACACCTTCTTTTCCTACCAAGTTCGAATTGCTTTCACTAAAATTCCTAACTAAATTTCTAACTTTCATCCATAAGACATCAACTGCTGCTTTACAAACTATTTTCCTAGAGTTATTCCGTCCATCTTCTGCATTTTGAAATTGTAAAGTCTCTAGTTTTATATTCAGCTGTTCCTGGAAAGTTCCTCTATATTTCTCGTCATTGAATCTACCAAAGTTATAACTCCCCGGAAGGTAGTTACCCTTCCTAAATTTGGGCTTTTTATTAACTCTAGACACCACCAGATGATGATATTTAGTTTTAACATCAATAACAGCACTCCTGTCATACCTCAGTCTTACCGTCACGTGTGCGTACTGTGTTAATTTATGGGCTATTTTATGACCTAATGCCGTATTCGTTATAACTAGATTATTTTACCTACAAAATTGCAGAAATCTATAGCTGTTTCTATTTTTCTTCCCTATACCTATTTTCTTCCTTTTACCTTCCTTACCGTTTCTTATAAAAATACCACATTTCTACCTGGGATCCGGTCTATTTGTTACTGTAACTGTATGTAAAATTCATCTGAACAGTTACTGTGTCTCTCAGTTGGTTCCAAATGGGCATATGCTGCTATGCCTGATACCTTGCATTTTTTTGGTCATAAAGCGGCTAGAATTTTATTATTAATACCTTCTGTTCAGTCTAGTTAAGGCTTAGAAGCTTCCTAAAACTCCTAAGAAGTCTAATTCAAAACGTCTAAATGTGTCTGTCATAAGGTCAATACGATAGTATTTTTTAGTGTTACTACGTTTCATGCCTCAATAACCACATTATTTAATTTATTGAGATTGTTATGGCCTTAATAAGCTCAATGGGTCCCACCGGTGCAGGTCAGGGTCTAATACTTCCTCTTAAGTTTAGATGAAGTGCTTAAGTCGACTTAGAACCGGAGAGCAAGAAGTCTAAGGAATCTCCTGTTGAATGCAGGTTTTGTGCAATCCTGACCCATCTTGGTCTTTCCATGGTTCGCCGCACTTGGCGGTGCTCAACTATCAGCAAAGATGACGTCCTGCACAAGTAACCTCAAGCCTGAATACTCATTATGTATTCATGTCTACAAATATTATAATGGGGAGGCAATCCATAATAGACGAGACATAGCCAGGAAAAGCATGGTTATTCAGCCCAAAAAAGCCCATCAAAACAAATAAAACTGAGAAGAACTATCCATTAATCAAAATCCAGTGCAATGCTGTCCAGTCCAAAATACGCTTCAAGATAAATCATTCCTAAACTATATAAGATGGATTGTCTTGTATTGAAATTAATGCGTATTGAGGCCCTTATTAACCCTGCCACGTATTATTCTTTTTGAATAGCATACCTTATATGTAGTAGAAAATAAAAATGAGAATTAACGTCTAGATAATGTCAACAGCAGATGAAAAAAATTTGAAGAAGGAAAGACCTACGTATTTTTCTTTTTAGTATCACACCAAATATGAACTTGAATGTGGGTATCTGCCTGTATTTTGGCATGACAACCCAGCATTAATAAAACACAGACAAAACCAATAGAATAGTTATTTACCGCAAATAAGATCAATTGTAAGTATGTTAGTATTCTGTAACATGCCAGACATGCCATTGTAACAACCAGGATACATATGGTCTTTTTATATTCAGTTCAACATCCCAGTCGACATATCCCGAAAGTTTCAATTTAATAATCTTAGTGGTTCTTAAGATGTTGCAGTTAAGCCCTTTGACTACTGGGATGCATATAGTGTTCGTAAGTTCAACATCCCCCTCAACATTCTCTGAATATTTGTGCTTGGTAGCATTCAAAAAGTAAACCTAAATGGATTCTATCAGTCGCTTCCGCAAAAAAAAAGTTCTAAATTGCGTAGCACGACTGGAATTACTTCGGTGTTTCAACTGATGCTCGAACTGAAACTTATTCATCAATAAACTGAGAAATATTTGACTTCTGGTAAATTAGGTCATCACTACTTAGGAAATAAAAAAGAACGGACTTGTTTCCTTTTAGTTCTGAAACCGACCCAGCATCATGTATTATGTCTTTTGCTGATGGGGGAGTTTTGCCATAAATTTACACACAGTTTTACACATATTGAGCACAGTTTTCCACCCTTTGTCTCAGTAGCTTTAGTTCTCTTTTGCTTTTTATGCAAGTCCGACTTTTAAAGTGAAAAGGTTCTATTTACTTAGCTATTAGTAGCTTTTAACCCCGAAGCAAGGACACTAAATTATTAAAATCTTCATAGAATTATTCATGTCCCCTGAAATCTACTAGCCTATGGAAGAAGGCAAAAAGGACTAGCTATGATTCAACATCAAAGTAAATGATGTTGATTTATGCAACGTTTTTATTCTTTAAAACAGCTTTAGTTGATGTTTTCATTTTCTTTCTTTTTGTTTAAGGGATTCACAAAATGAACATATGCTAATTTCTAACCGTATAACACAATTACTTACACTCTTTCGAAGTTCTGTAAATGAAGATGACGGTAGCTCTAGCTAATTTCATTCTCTCTTTTTTTATAATGAGATAGAAAGAGAGGGACTATGTTTTTGCTTATTATGAGCTGACTAAGGCAAATTGGCCTCAGTTTTAAGTCCCTTGAGGCCGACACATCGTTGAACATCTTCCTTTGTCCCGCCCTGCTCAATCTTCAGCTTTAGCAACCTCACGGGATGCCCCAAAAGATATGTTTCACTGTCTTTATTTTCTTTTATTTGAAAAAAAAATCCATTTGATAATTAGTAAGCACGACGGTTGGTGTGATCCGTCTTTCTTTATGCAGATTAAAAAAGTTGGCCGGAGGCCCATTTATGCTTCATTATTATTATTATTTTTATTTTATTTTTTTTTTTGTAATGGAAAGTGTACCATCTTCGTTAGTTATGTAAAACTTTTGCTTTAGACCGATAAATTGGTTGAAGTAAAAAACAAAAACTATTTCAAATGGACAAGGATTGGCTTTTATACATTCAACCGCTGATCATGTTCTGTCGAATAATGTAGAGTATATTGAAATTTGACCTGAAATTTATTTGGAAAGCAGGGGGGGGGGGGGAAGGCAATTAAAAAAAAATGAAGAATTCCATGAAGGATTCAACAAATCGTAAGATTTCTTCTTAATCTGGGTATTTGAGACGGGGATGCGTCAGGGAACCTCCATCCTTTTTGTGTACGAGCTTTGGTTTAATTATAAAATTTGTTTAAACCAATATCATTTAATCAGAAAAGTGGAAGTAAAATCCTGAAAACTGTTTAGAAAATCACGTCCTTAATTATAGTCCGAACTCCCCTGTGCCCTGTAAAACGGAACCGCATAGCCAAGAAAACAATTAAATTGCTCTTGTTTCATTTGCAGATATTTGGATCACGAGGACGATAATCATATCCCAACTTACAATGAAATCGTGCACGACTCTGAAGGTGACTTGAGTGAAGACGAGGAAACCCTTGAAAAGCAGGCCGAATTTGAGAACAAATTCAACTTTCGTTTTGAGGAACCCGACCATGACTTTGTGAGTTCTCACGATTTGATCTATTTATAAGACTTGATTCCACATTTTCTGCAAATTTGCAAACATACCTGCTTCTAAAATATGTCAACCCCATTGTTATATTTTCTGAAATGTTGCTTATTCCGCTATTCTACTAAACTAGAATAGCAATCCGGTCTCCGTTTCACCAGCAATTGGCATTTTTTGTTAATTTTTCTATAAAAAATGACAAATAGGGATTTACCTTAATAGATTTTCTCTTTCAGTGAATCAAAAAAAATCAAATGATTGAAACGGGTTTCTAAAACTCAAGATATTAATAGCTACTTTTTAGAAATGATAAACGTCCCAATTATTTTCTTTTCGTATGGTCTTGCATCTTTTTTTGTAGCTTGTTCCTTCTGCTCTGGCATTGTAAAAGCTATGACACTCACAGGATCCTTGATCATGAAAGGACTCTTTTTTAGGAAAAATTGTATTTCCGTTCTTACTTTTCTTCCTCAACATCTCTAATTTGACGATTCTGATTCTCCCATATGCAGAGCTAAAAGAGAACAACTTGCTTCTATTCCTCTTCTTTTTTTCGCAGCTTTATTAATTAAAACTTATTCAATATTTAGTTTATTCACCTTCATGATTTAAGGATTATTTCTTTTCCAATTTTATTTCCCGAAATATATAAAGAGAAGAAGGAAACAAGGGGATAGAAATTATTCTCCTTGTCAGGAAGCATATAAAGTGAATCATTTCCAGCTAATGTGATCCTTTTCCATCACTTACAACTCCGATGGCTCGTCTCTTTTATGACAAAATGATGAACCAGTTATACATCGGAATAATAGACCAACTTGGAGATTTGTTGCAGTTTTTCTAGACGAGCGGTCTATTTTATGGTCGCCTTGACTGAAACTATTAAAAACTAAAGAGATGAGAGTGGATCGGACTCTATCTGTATAATAATAATAATATTATTATTTTATTACCCTTCAAAAGCAAACAAAAGAGACGGAGTGCATAAACATACAAGAAAGAGAAGGGTAGGCCTAGACACACGAAAGGGAAAGTACATAAAATATATATAAACATACAAGAAAGAGAAGAGTAGGCCTAGACACACGAAAGAGAAAGTAAATAAGTACATAAACAAACAAAAGTACATAAACATACAAGAAAAAGAAGAGTAGGCCTAGACACACGAAAGATAAAGTACATAAAGTACATAAACAGACGAGAAAAAGAAGTGTAGGCCTAGACACACTAAAGAGAAAGTACATAAAATATATATAAACATACAAGAAATAGAAGGGTAGGCCTAGACACACGAAATAGAAAGAACATAAGTACATAAACAAACAAAAGTACATAAAATGTATAAACATAAAATAAAGAGAAGGGTAGGCCTAGAGACAGAAGGAGAACAGTAGGTCTAGAAGACGAGTATCCTAAATTAATACTCACTAGTACGGAAAGACTGGTTAAACCATGGCGAAAATGCAAACACGCCAAGTTAACCTGGCGGAGGATTTCGAACCATGGATGGCTTTTAATATTATGATTAAACTTTGAGATCTGATTAAGGATTGCTGAAGTTCGGTCTGTTATGTTATGTTTCCTAATTTTGATACCAAAGTGGGAGACGAAGCACACATTTAGCAGACTTAAAGAAAACAGGCCAAAGCTTACGTTTATCGCACTCGGGAAAAAATCTCCAAAATGGAGGAGGACAATTTCATTATAAAGGCGAGCTAAAACTTGTCTTTTGAAATTTAACATATTTGAAATAATTTTACTATATGCAAAACCAATTCGCTTCTGTAGATGCGCGATAAGCAATTGGTGTGTTGTTTTCAGAGCTGAACCGATAGGAAGGCCAAGGTACGTAATGATTTTACTAGCCAAGAAGGCCAAGGTATGTAGATGGTTATATTGTCTGCCCTTTTGTTGATCATACTACGTGCATTAGTTCTTTTTTGTAATAATATTACTGTTTTCTGCTAAGAATTATTTATTGCTAAAAATTGACAAAAAAAGTCAAAAGTAAAATTTTCGGCAGTAATAAGCAATTTAAAACTGAATTGCCGTATGAAACAATAGTTTCCACAAAAATTGGAGCATAATATATTTCAACTCTTTCATAATACCAAAATATCTAGAAATCTTCTTTACAAGTCGAGCTTTTAGGGTTGGTCAACTTCGTAGTACATGCCAACCGGGTTTACACGTACGCCGTAATTTCTTCCAGGTAAGGGGCCATAATAATAAAAAAAATATATCACAATTTTGATAAGAAGTGCCCAGAAATTTGAAAAATTTTAGGATTTTGCCGGGGAGGGAAACGAACTTCGAGCCCTGTTCCCCTACGCACGTGTCTGCAGCGATTTCTTCTCTTTTTCTATTTACGCTAAATTTGATTGGTTGAACAGGGTATAGTGCCAATTCATAGTTTCCCTCGTTAATTAAGTACGGAAGGATTATTTATTATTCATTATTTCTCATAATTTCTTAGGAGAAGGTAGAGTATGTGGGGAAAGAATCCATCGTCTGCTTCAGTAACAAGGTGTTGCGATTGATTTAATTCTTTTTCCCTGGCGTACAGCTCCAGGGGTACTGGCTCTTTATTCTTGTAACATGATTATTTACTATCTGTAGCATGAGTTTAATAAAGGTCTGAATGCAATTATTTTGGAACAAAATTAAGCTTCTATAAGGGTTGTCAAGAATATTGATTTTCTAGTATTGTGCCATCTTAGATGTCGCTGTCTGTACGGAAATGAATAGTGAAATGATTATTAAAACAAAAAATAATTGAAATTGAGTACACTATTTTAATTGATTCAAGGAACATTCTGTAATTACAGGCTATAATTTTAGAGTTGGACTATAACATCATGGACACCATTTTGAGTTTCCATTTGCGATTAAAACACGTTCCAACATTTTAATTCAAAGAGTGTGGGTAACTTGTAATAGTTAAAACAGGCGCTAGTATCAAAAAAGAAGCTATTACCACCATCTAATGTTTGGCGACACCTGGCATTTTATTTTAGTGTAGTAATAAGAACAATTAAAGTAATTAGTGTAATTCTGGAAATTAGACTAGTAATAAGAGTCTGATCTCAGTTTCTGACAGAAAAAAGATTAAAATGCTTGAAAAAAAAGCTAAGTGTCGCCAAACGCTAGATGACGTTAATAGTCTCTTTTGTCGACACTAATGCCAGTGCCCATTCTTAAAAGTTACCCATTCTCTTTGATTTAAAGCATAAAAATATTATATTTATTGCATATGAAGAAAGTCTGAGAAATGTTCAGTTTCTGTAATTAATTGGTAAGAACACAATTCGAATGAGGAATATTCTATTCTGATTGAACGGGGGAAGGATCACGTCTCCTTTGTATCATTATGTAATATTGTTGTTTCAATGTCTAACCTCTTGTCACTGTTTTCCTTGTCCATACTTGAAAGTAGTTCCGAGTAATTTTCACTAAAAAATATTGGCGCTTATGAAGATCTGTCGAACTGATGATTCTATATTTTGTGAAAAGAGAATACGCCTTGACAGTCTGTATCAGGGGCAACTCTTTAGCGTTGCTTACAGTAAAGTGCCAAAAGGCTTCAATGTATTATTTATTTATGATTTATTTTTTTCCAGAGCCACTTCATATGAAATTTTAATGTGACTCTTTACTTTTCTTTGTAAAACTTCTTTTTCGGAGAGTTAAAATTAGCTTCTATCAATATTTAATACAAGTATCGCTGTTTCATAAGCAAAACTGATTTATGGTTATCTCAGTCTTCATTTGTATGAAGACTATGAAGGAGGTACATGAGACATGAAGGAGGTACATGAAACATGAAGGAGGTACATGAGACATGAAGGAGGTACATGAAACATGAAGGAGGTACATGAGCCGCACGGAAGGTTTTCTCATCCCTCCGGAGTGGTCAGTAGAACGGCTAATGGGGTTGGTACGAACTATCCAGTGTTTGGTGGATCATTTTCTTCATAATGTAAATCAGCTCCTTAAAAATTCAATTGGAAGAGGGAAATTTTGATTAGTAACAGTCAAGAAGTGTTGTTCTAAGTTTAGTTATTTTCTGTTCTTTTTAAATAAAACCCTTGTGTTTTGAATGAACAGCAAACTTAAAATAAGATGTTGTAATGCACTCTTGAGTTCCTTTTGTACTGGATTTTCTGTCTTTTTATACAAGTTCCGAAGATATTGTGGACTTTAAAAATATCGCAGTCTCTTTTTATTAGGTTTATACAAGTTTGTTGGTTGTTCCCACACAAGAACGCCACACAAGAACGCCCACACAAGAACGCCAAAAAATTAAGGAGAGAAATGAAACTACTTTTTCCATGACAGGGGATGTGGAACAATTAGTGTCACTTCTTTTGTTTTTATTTTTGAGTTGATTAACTGTATAGCAAGATTCTTCTAAAAATATTCAATAGCGTTAAATGGTCAAAATGTGTAGGACTAATGCGTCATTAATCCATATTTTATTACGTCATTAGTCCATATATTATAAGATTAGCGGAACGCCATAGTAGTGTCGTCATTTTTCTTATGAAAAAAACATTAATGTTCGTTTTGAGTTTTATTGTTGCTCCTTGCTTTCAGTTAAAAAAAACTAGTTTTTTTATTTAATTTCTGATGGTTCTTCAAATAATGCAAGCAAAGCTGGCTCACCCTCCATGAAATATACCCCCCTTCCCCTCACGGGAAACTCCTCCCTGGAAACTCTATCCAACGTAAAGTGTACCCCCCTCCCCGTCAAATTCCCTCCAGACAGTTTTCTCCTTGCTGAAAATTTGTCCCCTTCCCCTAAAATTTCTTGTGGACGATTCAGCCTTAAAAATTCTTCTTAGCATACTTTCATTTGAAATTTTTTTTAGTTTGTAATCGATTTCTCGATCACTCCAGAAATGCCCCTTTCCATGGAAATTTTTTCCCAGAAGTCAAAACACGCGAAAAATAGCCCCCAGATTATTCTTCTGGAGCATCTCCTCTAAAATTCAGTTAGGAAAGAGAATATAAGACAACTAAAAAGAATTTCTTATAGGGATTCTATCAAATCGCCCAAGTGTTAAATTTCCCCTGGAAAATTCACCCCCCCCCCAGAAATGTCCATCTCCAATGAAGATTCTCCCTATGGAAAAACACCCCAAGCACAAATTCCCCCCCCCCCCCAAAAAAAAAATGTCTGTATACTTCCCGATAACAAATACTATACGTAACCAATGGGGAAATTTCATAACTTGCAGGCTTCTCACCACGGATTGTGGGGGAAGCCCTAAAGACACAGCCCCAAGCCCCCCATTTACCCCTAAAGATATAGTTATTTCATCTTCTAACTATGCTGAATAAAATAGCTATCTCATAATTTTTATCAGATAAGTTTTAATGTTGCTCCTTGCTTTCAGTTGAAAAAACTTGTTTTTTTTTAATTTAATTTCTGATGGTTTCTTAAATACTGATGGGAAATATGGCACCCCCTTCATAGAAATTTCCATTCCCCATGAAAACATCCTTCATGTAGAGATCCTCACACCTACCCCCCCCCTCGCGACCCCCCACCACAAGAAAAAATCCCTTCTGAAAACGTCTGTAGGCTATACTTCCTAATAACCAATACTAATGTAAATTATGGGCAAAGTTCATAACTTGCAGCCCTTCCTCCCGGGAGTGAGGAGGATTAAGTCTTCCTCAAAGACATATTTATTAAATTTTTACTATGCTGAACAAAGCGGCTATCTCAAAATTTCTATCGAGTGACTTTGGGTAAAAATGAGCGTGGGAGGGGTCTAGTTGCCCTCCATTTTTTTGTCCCTTAAAAAGGCACTAGAACTTTTAATTTCCTTTCGAATGAGCCCTCTCGCGATATTCTAGGACCACTGGATCGATGCGATCACCCCTGAGAAAAAAATAAAATAAAACACGCATCCGTGGTCTTTCTTCTGGCAAAAAAAAAACAAAATTCCACATCTTTTTAGATAGGAGTTTGAAACCTCTACTGTAGGGTTTACTGATACGATGATTCTGATGGTGTGACTTTCATTCAGAGTCTATCACTTTTAGGGGGTTTTCCCCTTTTTTCGAAAATAAGGCAATTTTTCAGGCTCGTAGCTTTTGATGGGTAAGACTAAACTTGATGAAACTTATATATTTGAAATCAACATAAAAATTCAATTCTTTTGATGTATCTATTGGTATCAAAATCCGTTTTTAGAGTTTCGGTTACTATTGAGCCGGGTCGCTCCTTTCTTACAGTTCGTTACCCAACGTTACCTTTTCATCTTCACTTATTCCTAGCTTCATTTCCTACCTCAACCGCAGCAGTGTTATTTTTGTATATAGCACTAATCATTTTTATGTTTTTGTTTTAGTTTGTCAGGTATACCATGCAAGGGTAAGACCTTCACAAGAGCTAATCTATCAGCTCAATCGAACGCTTGCTCATAATATAAAACTGAGGACTAAAGGTGTTTGAAGACTCGTGCACTTCTCAGTTATTTACCTAAGAGTGAAAATTTGGTCGACACATCCTCTATCCTTCCTAAAATTATTTGAAAAAAACTACGTTTTCTAAAGAGTTAAAGAGGCTGAGTCACAAGTTCGAACCTTAAAAAGTACAGTGATTAGGAGGTACAGTTGGGGGCTGCTGCCCCCCAAACCCCCTGATTTCGCAGCCTTTAAATAAAAAAAAACAAGTTTTTAAACTGAAAGTAAGGAGCGACATTAAAACTTAAAACGAACAGAAATTATTCCGTATATGAAAGGGGCTGTCCCCTCTTCAACGCCTCGCTCTTTACGCTAAAGTTTGACTTTCTCACAACTCTATTTTTGTTAAACAATAAAAAACTAACTTAACCTAACCTAAATTAATACGAGCATCCCTTCTATAACACTCATATATTCCCCCAGGGCCTAACTTACAACGCCTGCCCCCGGGCCCTGGTGGATTGTGTCGACATCGGAATTTTTTTTATGTGATCTTTGAACAATTTTTGACAAAATAGCTATCTTAAAATTTTTATGGGATGCATTTGGGAAGGGGGAAGCTAGTTACCCTTCAATATATTTTGAAGCTTAAAAAGTGAGCTAGAACTTTCAATTTCCAATCAAATGAGCCCTCTCTGAAGTTTATACGAGCATTCCTTCCATAAGAACCATATATGCCCCCAGGGCATAACTTATAACCTAAGCCCTTGTAGACTGTGGGGGGAATGTCCTGCTCAAACATATAATTTCCAGAAAATCAAATTTTGATTGGATGTGTTTGGGAAAATGGCGGGCGTGGAAGGGGTGTCAGTTGCCTTAGAATAACTTTTGACTATGAAAAAGAGAACAAGCCATTAAAACTTCCAATCGAATGAGCCATTTCTGAAGTTTCTACGACACCGTTGTCTATACAAAACCTTATATGTCCCCCAGGGCATAACTTACAACCCTTGCCCTGAGGGCTGTGGGGGAGTTTTCATCCTCAAAGACCTAATTTACAGAACTTAAACCTACGTTTAAAAAAATGGCTATCTCAAAATTTTGATTGGATGTGTTTGGGGAAAAGGTGGGCGTGAGAGTTGCCCTCAAATCACTTTCGACTATTAAAAAGTGCACTCGCCCTTTGAATTTCCAATTGAATGAGTTTTTTTTTTAAGTTTCTACGACAACGCCTTTTATAAAAACCTTATATGCCCCCAGGGTATTACTTAAAACCCTTGCATTGAGGGTTGTGGGGGAGTGTCCTCCTCAAAAACATATTTTCTATCTGGAAATCAACTAAGCTGAACAAAATGGGTATCTCAAAATTTGGATTGGATGTGTTTGGGGGAATGATGGGCGTTTGGGGGGGCTAGTTGCCCTCCAATCACTTTTGACTATTAAAAAGAGCACTAGCCCTTTGAATTTCCAATCAAAAGGGCCTTTTTTTGAAGTTTCTACGACAACGCCTTCTATAAAAACCTTATATGCCCCCAGGGCAGAACTTAAAATCCTTCCCCTGAGGGTTGTGGGGAAGTGTCCTCCTCAAAAAAAATATCTTCTATTTGTAAATCAACTTTGCTGAACAGAATGGCTATTTCAACATTTTGATTGGATGTGTTTGGGGAAATTATAGGCGTTTGGTGGGGGGGGGGGGTAGTTGCCCTCCAATCACTTTCAAATATTAAAAAGGGCACTAGAACTCTCGATTTCCAATCGAATGAGCCCCCTTTGAAGTTTCTACGATGACCCCTTCCATATGACGTGCCTCTGAGGAAAAAATTATAATAATAATAAAACATTGGAGCCGTATGGCGTTTACTATAGCATTGCCTCTGAAATCCTAATCAAACCTCTGTATAAGACCAGTGATAAGAGTGAGTGTGATAATTGTAGAGGCAATAGCCCGGTTTCTACAGGTAGCAAATTACTTAGCCTGAAGATGCTTTTTAGACTTATAGATGTTGCAGACAAAGTTTTAAGGGAAAAACAGCGCGGTTTTTCAAGGACCCACACTTGTGCCTCTTAAAAGAGGCGACGCACCACAATGTTAAGCGATTTCTGGTCCTAGCGGTCGCAGAGAGACGGCGGTGATCGCATTTTTTAGCCTAAGCTCAAACAAAGAAACATACAAAATTTCACCCCACTCCGACTTTATCTTCATGGAGGAAAGTGGGAAGAAGTTTCGACCCTCCCACCACAGCCTTAAAACTTGAAACGAGCAGAAATTATTCCGTAAAAAAAAAAATCACATAAAAAAAATTCCGATGTCGACACAATCCACCAGGGCCCGGGGGCAGGCGTTGTAAGTTAGGCCCTGGGGGAATATATGAGTGTTATAGAAGGGATGCTCGTATTAAGTTAGGTTAGGTTAAGTTAGGTTAGGCTAGGCTAGGTTAGCCGACGTACGATCGCGTACGTAGGCTAACCTAGCCTAACCAAACTTAACCTAACCTAACTTAATCTAACCTAACCTGATCATACACCTAACTTTTTGCTTGTCTGTCACCTAACCTAAGCTAACCTAAGTGAAGCGTACGTGGGCTAACCTAACCTAACTTAACCTAACCTAACTTAATCTAGCCTAACCTAACCATACTCGCCGGAAGAGGTTAGGTTAACTTGTCATGAGCGCTCATGATAAGTTAACCAAACCAAACTTAAAAATGTAGAAATGTTTATATTTATTTATTAATATTTATTTATACCTAACCTAACCTATTGTTTTGGAGGTTAGATGAACGAGTTTGGACGATTGTCTTTAATAATAGAACGAGTCCCTCATTTTCTAATTTAAAAATTTGAGGGGTAAATCCATAAGACAAAGGAGCTAAAATTTAATTTAAAATTAGAATAGAACTTTAAATTTTTCATCTCTTTGAGAAAAAAACAGAACTGAAGTAGAACCCTTTTATTTTCTTGGAAAAATTAGAAGAGAACTTTGAATGTTTTATGTCTTTGAGAAATTAAGAACTGAAGTGTGAGCTTTTTTCATTTTCATTCACGTAACCTTGTCTAAATTAACCTTAAAAATTAAATAAAGCTATGTCGACTTTGTATATTTTATTCAACATATTCGAGAAAGCGCTGGAGGGTGACATTCCTGTCGAAATTTGGAGGATGTTTCCCCATTTTTCGGTAATCACGGCGATTTTCTCAAGCTCTTTTCTCAAGGTCATAGCTTTTGACTGACAACACTAACATCAAACTTAAACGGTCAGAAATAGAGGCTGTTTCTAAAGATTTAGAATAAGAAAAAAATGTCAGGTGTGGGACTCGAACCCACGACCCCATATGGGGACCAGATCTTAAGTCTAGCGCCTTAACCACTCGGCCAACCCGACTTGTAAGTAATTCTTGATCATATTCATATTGTAATTCAGTTTCATTGGTAAAGTTCAGAATTGAGCTAACTTCTTTCTCTTCTTTAAGAAAATTCAGAACCTCGTCTAAATTAACCTTTAAAAATGAAATAAAGCTATGTCGACTTTGCATATTTTATTCAACATATCCGACAGAGCGCTGGAGTGGTGCATTCATGTCGACTTTTGGAGGGTGTTTCCTCATTTTTCGATAATCAGGTAATTTTGTCAAGCTCTTTTCTCAAACTAATAGCTTTAGACTGGCAATACTAACATCAAAAATTAAACGGTCAGAAATAGAAGCCGCTTCCAAAGAATTAGAATAAGAAAAAAAATTGTTAGTTGTCGGGCTCGAACACACGACCCCGTATGGAGACCAGATCCTAAGTCTAGCACCTTAACCACTCGGCCAACCTGACTTGTAAACAATTCTTGATCATATTCATGTTGTAATTCAGTTTCATTGGTAAAGTTCAGAATTGAGCTAACTTTTTTCTCTTCTTTAAGAAAATTCGGAAGAGAATTGGAACATTTTGCACTTTTCTAGTTTTTTTTATTTAATCTATTAAAGCCCCTAACAATTTAGGTTCTGAATAAATCCTTTTACAGAATGTATTAATTGAAATCACAATAAATGATGAAAGAAAAAAAAGTAAGTAAGAAACAATTTCTCTGGCGTGGGGTTCGAACCCATGACCCCGTTTGGGGACCAGATCTTAATTCTAGTACCTTAACCACTCGGCCAACCTGACTTGTAAACAATTCCTGATCATATTCATATTGTAATTCAGTTTCTTTGGTAAAGTTAGGAATTGAGCTAACTTTTTTCTCTTCTTTATGAAAATTCAGAACCTCGTCTAAATTATCCAAAAATAACTTATGGAGTTACCATACGAAGGTCAAAACTATGGCTCGTGAGGGGATCGAACCCTCGACCTTCGCGTTATTAGCATGACGCTCCAACCAACTGAGCTAACAAGCCATTAAGAATATTATCACCCTAACACTTAGATTTTGTTAATTTTAATCTATGTATCCGAGAAAAGGATGTTGATGTAGAATTTAATCTCACTGATACTTAGATTTTGTCAATTTTAACCAACGAATCCGATGAAGGATGTCGTTAAAGCATTTATTCATTCTGATGTTTAAATTTTGTCAATTTTTATTCAATACATCTGACAAAGGATGTTGATAAAAAAAAAATTTATTCACTCTGTCACTTAGATTCTGTCAATTTTTTCGATGTATCTGGCAAAGGATGTTGATAAAAAAATTATTCACTCTGATGCTTAGATTTTGTCAATTTTATCCGACATATTCGACAAATGATGTTGATAATGAATTTATTCACTCGTTTTTGTGTGTCTAAGCTTTTGTGTGTGTGTAAGTTTTGACGTGTGTGTGTGTAAGTTTTCGTGTGTGTGTGCATGTAAGTTTTTGTGTGCATGTAAGTTTTCGTGTGCATGTGTAAGTTTTTGTGTGTGTGTGTGTGTGTGTGTGTAAGTTTTTGTGTGAATGTAAGTTTTTGTGTGTGTGTGTAATTTTTTGTGCGTGTGTGTCATTTCTTGTGTGAATTTAAGTTTTTTTGTTAATGTAAGATTTTGTGTGCAAGTTATTTTTTGCATGTGGGTTTAAGTTTTTTTGTTTGTTTTTACTTTTTTGTGTGTCTAATATATTGCATGTGTATGTAAGTTTTTGTGTGCATGTAAGTTTTTGTGTGCATGTAAGTTTTCGCGTGCATGTGTAAGTTTTTTTGTGTGTGTGTGTGTTTTTTTTTTATTTTGTGTGTGATTGTGAGTGTTTACGTTTTTGATTCTGGGTCTGTTTTTTTGTGAATGTGTGTGCTTGAGAGTGATTGTTTGAGATAGTGTTTGATTTTGTGTTTTTGTTTGTGTGAGAGTGTGTGTGTGTGTGTGTGGGTGTGTGTGTGTGTGTGTGTGTGTGTGTGTGTGTGTGTGTGTGTGTGTGTGTGTGTGTGTGTGTGTGTGTGTGTGTGTGTGTGTGTGTGTGTGTGTGTGTGTGTGTGTGTGTGTGTGTGTGTGTGTGTGTGTGTGTGTGTGTGTGTGTGTGTGTGTGTGTGTGTGTGTGTGTGTGTGTGTGTGTGTGTGTGTGTGTGTGTGTGTGTGTGTGTGTGTGTGTGTGTGTGTGTGTGTGTGTGTGTGTGTGTGTGTGTGTGTGTGTGTGTGTGTGTGTGTGTGTGTGTGTGTGTGTGTGTGTGTGTGTGTGTGTGTGTGTGTGTGTGTGTGTGTGTGTGTGTGTGTGTGTGTGTGTGTGTGTGTGTGTGTGTGTGTGTGTGTGTGTGTGTGTGTGTGTGTGTGTAAGTTTTGTGTGTGTGTAAGTTTTTGTGTGTATGTGTGTGTGTGTGTGTGTAAGTTTTTGTGTGTGTGTAAGTTTTTGTGTGTGTGTGAGTTTTTGTGTGTGTGTGTGTAAGTTTTTGTGCGTGTGTGTAAGTTTTTGTGTGCTTGTAAGTTTTTGTGTGTGAGTAAGTTTTGGCGTGTGTGTGTAAGTTTTGTGTGTGTGTATAAGTTTTTGTGTGTGTAAGTTTTTGTGTGCATGTCATTTTAAGATCCGTAAAAAATTAAAAAAAAAAAAAAATACCATGTTAAAAAATTCAAGAAAGTATTTACGAAATGGGGAGGGGACTCTTTGAGGTTGGAAAATGGGTTTAGGAATGAAATTATGAAAGGAACTTGTTCAGAAAAGATATTATAAAGCCATAAAAAGTATTTAAAAAAATGGAGAGGGGACTCTTTGGGGGGGGGGGGGGCGGGGAAGTCTTTGGGGATCTGGGGGCCCTTGAGCACCGATTGGTCCCTCGGGAGCCCGGGGGGGACCTTTGAGGGCCGGGGGAGGGCCTTTGGGGGCCCGGGGAGGGCCTTTGGGGGTCTGGGGGACCCTTGAGCGCCGATTGGTCCTTTGGGAGCCCTGGGAGCCCGGTGAGGGCCTTTGGGGACTGGGGGAGGGCTTTTGGAAGCCTGGGGGACCTTTGAGGACCGGGGGAGCGCCTTTGAGGGGTGGAGTGTGGCCTTTTTGGGGTCTGGGGACCCTTTTGAGGCCTGGGGGACCTTTGGAGACTGGGAGAGTGCCTTTGGGGACTGGTGGAGGGCCGGTGGGGGTCTGGTAGAGCATGGGAGCCCGGGGGGACCATTGAGGACCGGAGAGGGCCGATGGGGGCTGGGGAAGGGCGTTTGGGGATCTGGGTGGCCCTTGAGTGCCGATTGGTCCTTTGGGAGCCCTGGGAGCCCGGTGAGGGCCTTTGGGGGTCTGGGAGACCGTTGGGGACGGGGTGAGTGCCTTTGGGGACTGGTGGAGGGCCTTTGGGGCACAGGGAGGGCAGTTGAGGGCCTGGGGGACATTTGGGGACTGGGAGAGTGCCTTTGGGGGCGGGTGGAGGGTCTTTGGGGGTCTGGTGGACCTTGGGAGCCCGGGGGGACCTTTGAGGACCGGAGAGGGCCTTTGGGGGCTCGGGAAGGGCCTTTGGGGGTCTGGGTGGGCCTTGAGTGCCGATTGGTCCTTTGGGAGCCCTGGGAGCCCGGTGAGGGCCTTTGGGGGTCTGGGAGACCTTTGTGGACTGGGAGAGGGCCTTTGGGGACTGGTGGAGGGCCTTTGGGGCACAGGGAGGGCAGTTGAGGGCTTGGGGGACATTTGGGGACCGGTGGAGGGCCTTTGGGATCCCGTTGGTCCTTCGGGAGCTCGATGGGCCTTTGGGGGGCCCGGGGAGGGCCTTGGGGGCACTGGGAGGGCAGTTGAGGGCGTGGGGGACAGTTGGGGCCCGGTGGAGGGCCTTTGGGAGCCCGTTGGTCCTTCGGGAGCTCGATGGGCCTTTGGGGGGCGGGGGGATGGCGGTGGGGGGGGGGGGGGGGCCTTTGGGGCTCCGTTGGCCCGTGGAGAGCTGGGGGGGACTTTGAGGCCGGGGGGCGTCATTCGGGGGTGGGGGGGGGTATGAGAAGCCTTTGGGGTTGGGGTAGAGGACCTCACAACACTGTTAAAATACAACTTGTGTATTATAACGATCACACTCAAAACCTCTTCCAAAATCTCTTCAAAAATCACCTTTTAAAATGTCTCTAGCTGTTTCACCGAAATAGTTCCATAAAATAGCTAAAACGGTTTCGCCAAAATTATCCCTAAACGGAATTTCGGCATGTTCCATTTGTTTGGCATCTCTGCGCTAATGCATTTCAAATTATTTGGAAACCTTTTCGCGCGCTAAGATCAAAACGTTTGCTCGGAAACGATTCTCTTGTTAGAAACAACAAATTAATTTCCCTTTCGTGAATCAATTCTCTTTAGAACAACAAATTAATTCCCCTTTCGTGTCAATCAATCAATCATGACATCATCTGTCATGTGTGATCAAAACTTTGTCTCGGAGACAATTCTGGTCGAACTCCAAAGACATTAATTAACTTGACGTCATCTGTCAGACACTCCCTGGAAACAATTTGATTAATGACTGCCAACTCTAGACTGACCAGAAAAGAAAGTTGGCTCGGAAACGACAACAACATTGACCCCATTAACCACGTGTTCTCCCTAATGACTCTATTCAAAACAACAACAACAACATTCGCTGAGGGCGTGCCAAAAACACACCTGGAGAAAGAGGTCATTGACCGATTACGCAATCATTCTCCCTAATGACTCTATGCCCATATATGGTGTGCTCGTAGGAGTCAATAAGGCATCTCTACTGAGAGAGGGGTAAAACACAATTAGTGATTTTTAGGCCAATGCCTTTCACATTTGTTTTAGGACGAGTTCACCCCCGCTATTCTTCTTTTTAAATATATTCGTGCATATGTGCGTATCTTTCGTAATTATCCTCATTGGCTTTTCTTTCTTTTTCCTTTTTCAAATTTTCGAATTGGTGAGTTTTTTCTTTTGGTATTATGAAAAGCCAGTATACGAGCATATATATATACATATATATATATATATATATATATATATATATGCTCGATATATATGCTCTGTATATATATATATATATATATATATATATATATATATATATATATATATATATATATATATATATATATATATATATATATATATATATATATATATATATATATATATATATATATATATATATATATATATATATATATATATATATATATATATATATATATATTATATATATATATATATATATATATATATATATATATATAATTTGCAATACCACTGATGACTAGAACTGGTAACTCATTCTTACACCATGTCAGATGTAACCATCACAACTGTGTACGCTCCTCTGTATCCCATCCTTTTAAAACACTCTTAAATTTCTTTACTTAAGTTCCTACTCCCTTCAAATTAATTTTCATATGACCTCTTCCCTCCTCACTCGAAAATGTTCTGTTTTAGATTGGCCCTTGCTGCATTGCCAATGTGCGCTTTTTTTACAAAAAATCACCCTTTATCCACAAAAGATCATATAACCGTCTTAAAACTTTATTTGACTATAACCTTAATCATTGAAATCAAACCCCTTTGTGTTGTGTAGCCCATTGTTCGCTATCAACTGTTCAAAGGAGAGCAAAATTATCCGTAGACAATTTCTCTTGGAATTTATCTAGTGCTATTTCCTTGACTTTTTTAAGTGACCACTTTTCAAAGCTGTTCAAGCCAACTGTTATTACCCTGACTTCTACTTTAGTAATCTAAGTTCTAAGATTTATCTTCCAAACTTGAAAATCGGTTCCAACTCCGAAAGCACCTCCTGTGTCTTGGTTATTCTTCTATTTGCATCTTCACCATATCAACCATTTTTACTAATAATGCTACTTAAACTTGGGCATCCAGGTCAAATCTTGGTTCTAATTTAAGCGCCTATAGTCTTCTTAACATTAGTTTCCAAATTCCTTGTCGCACCATCAACTTTTAAAACCTCCTGGAAGTCATTTAGTTGTCTAAAAGAAGTAAAGTTAGCCAGGACACTGAACTTACCTGCATAATCTAAGCCGTAATGTTTTATCTTCCGATTGGCAAAACACCCAAACAAATCCCCCTATAAACGAAGATAAAACAGAATGATGATTAAGTCTTGGTTCTCTACTGAACCAGCCATTAACCTCGCTTTCTTCCTTAATTGTAGCAATATCATTTTCATACTTAAGCACTAATCAATCACCTAGCAGCATTTTCCTTTCCTTTCTTTTCATAAAAGATAAGCTTCACACTTTGCACGAAGGGGATACAAGGTATACTCCTTGAGATCAGTACAAATAATTCTCTTCTGCAGAAATTGAAAACGGTGGCTAAAAATGTATGTATTTTGGTTCTAAGCCCCTAAAAAATCCACCTATACCTCCTTTAACGGCAAGGCCCGTCTGAACCTATGATAAGCTATAATAATTAATGGGATGAGATCGATGCCTTCAATTGCTCTTCTATTGGATTCCGTAAACAGAGGAAAACGAAAGCAATTAGAATTGATTTATTACTCTCGTTTAAATGGACCTCAATTTAGTAGCTTTCCTAAAGTGCTAAGAAATTGAATGGTAATGAAGCATAGAACTTTCTACTAATTTATATGTTCACTTTGTAATGTCTGTCAAATGCCAAATGGAGTAATAAATTGATAGGTTGTTTAAGCTTAATAATTATTGTCAGAAGAACATAAATTGGGAAAAAAAGATAAAGGCATAACTTTTTATGTTTACTATGTTTATATGACAGTTTATGGCCACGTTTCCTATGATTTCTATTAAACAAATCAGTGCCATCTGCAAAAAGATCAATGTATATTCATTGAAATATGTCTTGTTCAAAGAGAAACAGAGATTTTATTTGTAACAATGTTGAGACCCAAAAGCCTTTCTTTCTATTTATAGGACTAAAACTTCACACAAAAGAACTATTCAGGTTTTGTGTTCTTTTTACTAGCTTAAAATAGTGCCTTGCTTAATATACCAGACTATTTGATTCATGTGGAACGGTTGTCAAAAGGTGGGCTGGGGTCTCCAGCAAAAAGGAATAACGTGAATGGCTTTTGAAAATACGTCATACAAAGAAGCCAATGGAATTAAAGTACGCTTTTTAACACGGAAGCATATGACATACCCTCTCTCTTTGTGCCCTTTATATTGCCTCTTAGAGTTCTCGGAGATTTCCTGTTTTCTTTTGCGCAAATTACAAGATAAATCGAAGGTGAAACATGGGTTTAATGGTCTTGTTCTGGAATTATTAAGACCAAGTTTGCTCCGGATATCTGTTGAAGTCAAAAATTTTTTTCCACTTCGACTGATAGGGCATCGTCCTTGATAAGAGCGAGAGATGGTCATATTAATAAATACGAGTCAGAGTTTCATTGAACACACTGCATAAATATGTATAAATATGGTCGTTCGTGCTGTAACAGTAATTTCTGACGACAGTTTAATTTTTTGCCGTTTCATTGGAAAGATAAAGGGCAGAACCAGTTTCTTCGGAACTGTTTTGGTTGGAACCTCAAATAGTATCTTGTCAGTATACTTATATTCAAGTGTATTCATACCTAAAGAAATTGGTCCATATTTTGCAAGTTTTTCATAATTAGCTCTTTTGCAATTTAGGGGGAACTAACTGGACTGAATCTGGACTAACTGGACTTCAGCTCCCGAGAAATTTCTTGGACTTAAATCTATGAGAAATATGCCTTGCTTGACATGTAAAACAAATTTGGAGCTCCAAAGCGCAAATATAGCATCTATAAGTCCGCTAAGTCGGTAGGTTATCCCTGTGGTGGCACAGTGAATTGATGCTCTACTTGGCAATACGGGGCCCAGGGTTCGATCCCGCCGCAGTAAGGCTGCGTGACAAACTTGCTACTTGTCCCTGTAAAAAAATTAAAGGGCAGTGTATCCCTTGGATATTGAATAATTGTACAAACTCTTTGGTGGTGTCAAATTTTTGGATTAATGCTGTTATTCTATTTCAATTCAATTCAGTTTTTTTTATTTACAAACAAAAACATAACAACTAAATTACAAATAACCGCCCCAAAAAAGATACAAAAAAGCCCTTGCGACGGGTTGGCTACTTACATTTTTTTAAAAACAAATAATTAATCAACTAACAAACACAAATAATACCAATAATAAAAGATAAAAAATAAATAAATTACATAATCAAAATAAAAACTGTAACCAATCTCTCATCAACCATTCTACCATAATAATAACAATAGGAACAATAGTAAAAATAATAAATAAATAAAAACTAAGAACATTTTCCTAATAAATATTTTTCAGACTACTTTTAAATGGCCGAAGGTGCTCAGCCACCCGAATGTTCTCTGGAATGGAGTTCCATGTATGGGTTCCTGAAAATCTAGTAGAGAAACCAGCCGTGGTTCCACTTCTGTGTGGCACAACAAAATTATCAGCATGACGAATCTCATAACTATGTATTCAAATGAACTTTTAACCCACTTATTTGCTTGTAATTCTTTTTACTGAATTCCTTTGCTAATTTGTTTTAACAAGCAAATTAGAATCTTAACCCAGATTAAGGAGTTCCCTAAAATCTTGGAACTCCTGATAGAGGCATTTTCCAACAAACTTTTTCAGACGAAACTCACTTCTGTTTTACTTCTAGATTACAAATATGTAATAATTTACAGTGAGTTTTCATTAGAAATGTTGGAATTAGCCTCCAGTGTCCCCTTTGGGAGAATATGTGCCCCAGACACGCCTTATTATTATCTTTCCCGTAAGAGAAACCGACATCGAAAAGAAAAAATTTGGTTCTGTGCATTGTTTTCTGGATAATAACTCATACCACTGCACTGGATACCGTGGATATATTCCAGCACTCAGTTATTGTTAATTATAAGTAATTGTTTTATTATTTTAGTTCCAAGACAATGGATAACATAAAATAATAATAAATTTCTTTTTTTATAGACACAAATTGGACTTTTATGTTTACCCTTTTTATTTGTCCTACGCATTTTAGGGACTCAATTTGTTGATATCTGCCATTTTATGTTTGAGGTAATAAAAACCAGCGAATTACCATCAGTGATAATTCAGGTCTGTAATACTACCGCTGCTACTACTAATAACTCACTGCAGCACAAAGCTGCCTGAGGCGAGCACAGATACGCACGCTCCTCCATCCCAATATATTCAAAACCTCCCTTTTTACACCTTCCCAAGAAATTCCCATTCCCCTTAAATACGACATACTTTCCTTAATAAATACGACATGCTTTAAATACGACATACTTTATAATAAATACAAAATACTCTCCTTGCGACATTCTCCCACTCCATTCGGGAATGAAATGCTTTTCGTTTGATCTTGGATGGTTGGCCAACAAAGACAATATTCGGCAATCTGTCATTCTTTATCCGCAGAAAGTGAACATGGCAGAACATATATATCACATATATATTCATACATTCCGAGTAATTCCCCTTTGTCTCAAACACAACTTATCAGTAAAGAAAGTGGAATAAAAACAGTGGAAAGCTATGTGGACTTCAAAAGAAAAAAAAACGAAACAACGAAGAGCTACCCGAAGAAATGACCTTACCTTAGTTCCGCCAGTACAGAACTGGAGGCTATAAGAGGTTATTTCGCCTATGAACTTGTAAAAATGTAACGATTTCCATCAAAATCTAAACTAAAACCTCTCCAAGAACTGGTGTCTTTTGTTTTTATTTGTCCATAGGCAAACTACTCTAATCTACTGATTTCGGAAAAGCTAGGGAAATGTCCGCGTTTCATAATGTTTGTTTTGCTCGTTAAGCAATAATTAGGAAAAAGGACAAGCTTTTCTAGAATATAAGAAGGAAAAGGATATTCCAGACGTTGGAGGCCGGGTTCGTAAATCACTAGAAAGGTTTCTGATGTAATGTTTTAGATTTTCCTCTGCTAGAGAAATGTTTCAGTTTTGTGATGCTCATTAAACAATATTCAAAGTGAAGGATGTGAGCTTTCTTATAAGGACGTGAAGGACGTGAGCCAAAGTTTTCTGGATAGATATATACATGATACACTATTCCATTGCTGACATAGGGTCAAGGTGAAAACTATTCGATGCCTTTTTTATGCTCTTTTCAAATATAATAACCATTTCATTAGTAAATGCAGTTCACCTGCCGATGGTCCCATATATACCCCTAATTAATATGTTTCCCTTTTGTTTTGTATATATTGATACTTTTTTTTTGAAGGGGTTCTTTGAACCGTCAAAACCATTATACCTAGCCTATATTTGATTGTAAAAGAATTTTAGATGTTAGGTATCGAATATTATTTAAAAATGAATTATGAATGTGGGTAGCAATGAAAGTAAACATGATAATGTGACTAATAAAAACATACAGCATATAATAAAATAGGAATTTCGATGTTAAATTTTTTTCTCGTCTTGTAAATCGGGGTACTACCATTTCGACTAACCGTCACAAGCACTAAACATTGTTGTTTGTTATGGAAAGGCAGTGTGGTCTTCGTCGCTATTTTCTTCATAACATCTAAAATGGAAATCCGTCAGAACCACGAACCATCATAACATCGACAAAAATGTTATAAGTTTATATAATAGCAATAAGTATATAATAGTTTAGAAACAAATTTCGGCTATATAGTTGCACATTAGGGGGGGGGGGGTAAAGCAAAGCATACATTGAATACGTAACCTAACCTAAGTACTTTTTCCCCCTAAACCCCAAAAACTATAGTCTTGTAAATCTATTTCCTTTGGCTATATATGGGACCATCATGGAGAGAGGCTCATTTGCAAGTTAAACGATTTTTAGAAAGATCATAAAAAAGCATCGAATATTATGTACATCTTGTCCCTCTGTCAGTAATGGAAATTACTACTACTAGCAACTCACTGCAGTACCAAGCCGTCTGAGGCCTTGGAATCGTGTATTAATTTATCGTTTTCTAAAAAACGTTGTATCATGTTTGGATAACGTTATATTCGTTTAGTAGCCTTATGTTATTAAACAAGACCGTTAGGGGATTAGAGGCTCAGACAGTATCTGTCCAACCCCCACGTTGCTATGATGGGATGACAACCTCCACGTTCCTATGATGGAATGACAACCTCCACGTTGCTAGATGCGTAGTATAGGATATACTACGAGATGTTTTCTTAAATATTCTTGTACATATTTATTGTATTAAATCCTTTTATGGAAACCCCTCATAAAGCCTAAAATTGTTTTCTAGCACTAGCAGGAATGTTTGCATCCCTGTTGAAAATCCCAGGTCTGTAATATATATTAAAGTATATTATAGTTTTCATTTTCTTTTCCCATAATGTTCATTTGGAACATAACGCTAAAACCGAAAGAACTCGAATAATAGAAAATACGGTGGAATAGGTGAATTCGCAGGAAAGAAATCTACAGAAAAACGCTTTAAAACCTTGAAAATTGCGTCGTGGGTCTAGGCCCCTCTTCCTTCCTCTCCTTGAGTGTGCTTGAATAGAAGCTAATTTGTTCGGATTTTGTATAGTCGAAAAGTAACACTGCTGGTTAAATTAAAAAAAAAAATCGTTCTGTCAAAAACTCATATTAATTTTTAATTTCAGCTGTCATAAGGTTCTTTTTAAAGGAAGCTTGTCATGCGTGACATTGTCTGATTCCTAAAGGATTTTTAAAGATGATGGATTTATTTGAAGAGACACTCCTGTTTTTGATAGAAGTCTGAGCTGTTAAGTTACTAAGTGTTTAACTTTGATAAACTGATAGGGTCGTTTATGTCATAGTCTTTTTTTTATAGCAAACCTTTGTTAAAAGTTGCATGTCAAAGATTAGTGTGCTGATAGTTAACCTTGAATCTGAATTTTCAATAGTTTTAATGTAAAGACAATGAATACTTTTTTATCTCCGAAAACTTTGACAGGTTCCGATAGATTTTATTTTTATTATTTTTTTTTAATTATTATTAATAAATGAATCACAGAAAAACACAACATAGAAATCTTCATATGATACTAATGAAGCAAAACGGTACGGATCTAATGTCTGTGCAACACGTGGGAAGTGAACTTTGGTTAATGCTAATGAAATACAACAAAATAGGATGAAAATATAATAATTTATGAACAAAATTGGGGTATATATTTGCACAGGGGGGGGGGCGGGAGTTGAAGCATAGCATATATTAAATACGTAACCTAACCTAACGTAGGTGCCTTTTTTCCCTCATAAACCCCAAAAAACAAAAGTTTAAACATCGTAGACGCAGTGATAAATCATTGATTGCAATCCTCACCATAGCAAATCTCCATTGAAAAAACTTGTTTGATTAGTTTATTTAGCATCTACGCTGTGCAATGCCTAGCGTGTTTTACAGATATTAGAACAGTACCAACAAAACTGCATATAATACTAACAATATAAAAATAGGTCTCGTCGCATATTAGCGTGATTGGGACGACCCAAAAGAAGGACACTTCAACTACTATTACACTAATACCCTTCCTCGGGGAACAAACTCTCTAACTCCTCCCCCCCTCCCCCCCCCCAACAAAACAATTAATTAATCAACATTCTAAAGATAATATATTTTTACAGTGAACTTAAAGGAATCCCACACTCATGCTCTATGATTCATCATGCTTCCTTTCCTATACCGACAATCACCTCAATCAACACACAGATCAATTTCTCTTTTAACACCCACAAGCATATACTCACATCAATCACTTAATCCATGTCTACAATACTGGTTTAAACAAATACATCGCAAAGAAGCATGAAATTCCTCAAGGGCCTTCTTACCTTATATTTCCGCCAGAAGCCTGTTCCAAACTTCAGGACCAATATACCTGATAGAAAATTTAGATCTGGTAGTAATTCGAACCGGCGCTCTAACTAATTCACCATTTCTAGTTTCATAACTAAGTTCGCTTTCATTGTAAAATTCTGAAAAACATGGAGGTAACAAATTAGAAAAAAATTTATACATAAACAAATCTACATAAAATTTAACCCAACCAAAAAATTATAAAATTTTTGATTTGCGATACCTCGATCTTACCGAATTCTGGGACAAGTCATTGGTCAAAACTCTTACAGCTTTATTTTGTAACACAAGGAGCGGATACGAATGGTTAGTGAACGTCGACGACCAAACTGTAACACAGTACAAAGAATATGGATAAATAAGAGAAAAATATAAGATTCTAATAACCTTTTTGGGGAAAAAAATTTCAGCTTCTGCAGAGTTCCAACATTTTTGGATAATTTAGTAATCATAAATGCAACATAATGTTTAAAACTACCATGACACCAAGATACCTTACAATACTTGTCCGCTTTATACTTCCATTCTCTAACTCAATTTCTTCAATCCATGAATAGTAATTTGTACTTCTGCAATATAAAATGAACATTGTTTTCTTCTGATTAACAAGCAGTTTGTTCACTCGCATCCACCTCTCGATTATCACCATTCCTTGTTTCATGCCATTTTTCAAATCCGCTTCTATTTTCGCAGCCATTGTAAACAGAGTATCATCAGCAAAACTTGGAAGTATTGCTCACACCGGGTCATCATTGTACCTTGGAGTTAACAGTTGCTTGAGGCATCCATTTAGATTATTAATGTACACAAGAAATAATAGGGGACACAGCCACAGACCCCTGTGGAACACCGCACTTTACTGCTATCTCTTCTGACCGGACTTTATTTAGGATTTTATTTTAAATAGTCTATGCAAATGAGTATGAGCAGGAATGAGTGAAGGGTGAAATGTCCCAAAATTATCTGAGGCCCCCGTTCCACCCCCTTGGGAAAGACTTTGACAAATCTGGTTTGTATGAACGATGTTTAATCTGCCTAATGTCTCTAAATTGATATAAATTTATTAACTTAGTGTGCTTTTAGGGAATGCTGCTAAAGTTTTTCCAGGGAAATTGCCTATGGATTGTTTTGGGACCCGACTGACTGACCGTATCCCAAACAGTAGGCTATATGAAAAGTGTGATTCAATCTCGCTTTCTAGGGATATAATGAGAGAAAGGTTGAGATAGCTAGGGTATGTTTCGCGGATGGAGGATGACAGATTGCCGAAGACTGTCCCTTTTGGCCAACCGTCTAGGGCTAAACGAAAAGTAGGACGTCCTCGGTAGGGGTGGGAGGATGTTGTAGGGAAATTATTAATGGGATGGGACCTTCCTAGGAAGGTGTAAATAGGGAGGCTTTTAATAGACTAGGATAGAGAACGGGCGTTTGTACATGTGGCGGCCTCAGCTGGCTTGGTGCTGCTGTGAGTTGTTAGTAGTAGTAGTAGTAGCAGTAGTAGGTTTTAGGGGAGTTTCTCAAAAACAAGGATTTTATCTTAAATTAATTAACTTGTATTTTCGAGAAACAAAATTACAAATCATAATTAGATACGAGCAGGATTGATCAATACCCCTGTTATTGAAGAAAAGAGTGTGATATCATAAGCTCCGCTGCAAAGAGTGTCTCTCGAGGTTTGTTTTGGTTTAAGGATCCAAATCGTGTGGTTATTCCTGAATTTGTAGAAAGCAATATGACCTCATCCTCTTCATTCTCTTTGACAATTGGACAATTTAATGTTTCTGCACCTAAATTTTTTTCTTTAGAGTACACACGTATAGAATATTGGTTATTTATTTCAAGCCTTGTTCAAAAGGACTTGGTGTCCCAACATTTTGAGTTTTCTGGAAAGTTGAACCTGCTACTGTAGCTTATTCAATTCTGGATTAGTGCTGGATAGTCAAGACCAAAGGAATGGTATTTTGCCAATCCTGGTATCGTCAAATTCTAAATAGGTGTATTATGTTTGTATCGAACAAATACACATGGTTTCAGGTAACAGGACTAACCTAGATCCCGGAGAATTTTCCATCTCGCATCAACTGAATTCTAAAAGAAGTAATCCGAAGATGCTTATAAGTCATTGCTATTTTTCTACATCTCATTATCTTTCCTGTGCCTTCTGCATACTCGGGTAATGCCTAGCTGTATACCTACTCAAGTTTGTTGTCACTTCCGTAATGGTTTCCGCCTAAAAACAACAAAAAAACATGGATTTGGGAAACGAGTGTATCCCTCAGGACAAACGCGGCCGCATGCTGACGTGCATTGTAGTGAAGACGCACAGCGTCAGTTGGAAACTATTCATGCAATCTGTTTTGTCTGGTTGGTTGTTTTCGGTGAAGAGCGTGACTCAAGCTGCAACATTTATCGTCTCTCCTCTAGGTATAGCGTCGACTAGTATGTGGTTTCCATGTTAAAAAAGTGGAAATAAACATCGTGCTTGACGGTATTGGAAATTTTTACCTCAATTTAGTATACTGTGAATGAACGTTAAACGACCGTAGCAGCTCGACGCCAGCATTGGAATGACGTAAAGGGACCAGGGATGTAATCAAGGGGAGCCTCGAAGCCTGGTCCCTCTGAAATCCTGAATTTTAACGTACGCGTATTTCTGGGCATCTTTTTCACTTAAAATTATCAACTAAATATTTTTTATTATTATCGAAAAATAGTTTTGTGCACGTGTCTGGAATATGCAGGTCTATGATTCAAGGTCATCACATGCTGTTCAGTTAAAAAAAAATGTCAAAAAATTATAGCATACCAAAATTCCGGGTCAATAAAGGCCGAAAAAGATGCATAGGGAGGTGTGAGATCTATGCTGCTCTTGAAAACCAACATATTTGTTTACTTTTAGAATGTCCTTTTGTATCTGTTTCAACAAAGCTTAAAGTCCCTTGAGGTGTCGTCAAGAATATCAGGAAAGCTAGAAGATCAAGCTCCTTGGATGGGTTGCAGGCCTCTCTGGACAGGATACACTTTGTGCTAACAACGCAATTGAGTTATATACTGAAGAAGAAGCTAGAGGAAAGAGGGATGTAGAGAAATCATAGACAGTAATCATTACCTTGTAGTGGGGTAACTGCGCTAATACAGGGTTATGAGTTTATCACACAGCGAAATCAGGGAATTATCTTGACAGCACGAACAAATTGAGTAATTCCAAGAAAGAGAGGGGGATATAAGGGGCTGAAAAAACAAAATTGCTATTAAAAAAGAAATCAAGAGCCTTTCCATTTTTTTTTTTTTTTTTTGTTTGTGTATAGGAGGTCTTTAATATAATTTCATATCTTTTTTCTAACGTTTCTTTATAATATGGAAGGATTTTGCGTCTGAACCATTCGAATAGTGCCTTTCTGATCCTATGTCCACGTGTATGATACGTTTATCCTTTATGGAAAGCAAAGCAAGGGAAAAAATGCTTCAACAGTTCAGATTGATTATAGTGTAATTGGGAAAAATATGAGTATAGCAGGAAAAATTTAGGATGCTCTATTATTTGATATGACACTAAGAAGTCAATTAACAGTCTCGAACGTGTTGATTTCTCTGCTTATTTTTTCCTGAGATCTTGCCCACTCTTCAAAGGGTATAACTTTCTTTGTAGAAGTAAAGACTTTTTATAAGTTAAATTAAGCAATTTTAATATTATTTATATGTCTAGAATGAACCTGAGTACTAAAATTTTTTGTATTCCTTATTCTCCTTAAGTCCCAAAAAGCAAATTTCAACGTAGTAAGATAAAACTATCGCTGTTTACTAAATGCTAACCCACGACTGCCATGACCTTGATTTAACATTCAGTAGATCTATGTAAGGTTTCCCCTGTACCTTTTTGCTAAGGGATAGTCCAAAATTGTATTTCTTGATTGATGAAGGGGTTAACATTTTCAATTTTAGTTAATTCTCCACATACAGTTTCTTGAAATCCTTCTCCTTTACTCCCAAACTGAAAGGAATGGATCCCATTGTTTCATAAGTTGGTAGTTTCTCGAATGACTCCCTGTTTACCCATAAAAAGTAATGAATCGCGATTCGGAAGGTCAGAAATCTCACTGATGAAGTATAAAATTGAATATCCAAGAAATAAAACTCTGACGAAATAAAGATTGATGCTCACCATAGTAGTAAGCTTGTATAAGATTTGAATCGTGCTTTTGAACCGTGCTTTTCAAGCCTACATTCACGCCTACATGGATATGTGTGCAGTTTAACCGGTATATTGGCTTGTCAGGGTCAATCACCTATTACTACGAACGGTACTTGCCTTAGCAGACGGGTTTTCTGTAAAGCATTAATAGATACAAAACGTCATTGCGTAATTTGTCTTACCTCTCGCCTGAGGCATGAATATACAGTGTAGTTTAACCGGTACATTGGCTTACTACGGGTCAGTCATCTATTACTATGAACGGTACTTGCCTTAGCAGACGGGTTTCTGCAAGGTGTTATGGGCTTCCTTGAAAAAATACCAGTTTAAAAAAAATAAATAAACACGTATCCATGATCTTTCTTCTGGCAAAAAAATACAAATTCCAATCAAAACGGGTCAAACGTGTTAATAAGCTGGCTGTTAATAAAAGGAATTCAAATATTTTGTCTATGAAATAGAAGCTAACTCAATTTGAGAAAGGGTATTCCATTTGCACAACTCTGATCTGATTGTCGCCGACAATGAAATGTAATCACTGCTCAGCCTTTTGTTATTGCGAAAGGGTTACCAAATTGGGGATTAAGACGGGCTTTGTCTAATTCTAGCCGGAAACTCAGAATTGATAGGAGGCAAGATCAAAAAAGGGGTAATTAATGATTGGATAATTTTTTAACGTGAAATCTCTGAATAAAATATTTTTGGACAAATTATTTAAAAGGTATAGTTTATTTATTCTAAAGATAATGATGTATACCTTTCCAGAGCATGTACTTAACAATGGAGAAAAAGGGTTAAAGTGATTAGCAGTTACGAGCGAGGATTCCCCTCTGGTCTCTGAATTGCCTTATGTTCCTAGGTACCTTTTCAGAGGATGTACTTGACGATGGAGAAAAAGGGTTAAAGTGATTACCAGTTACGAGCGAGGATTCCCCTCTGGTCTCTGAATTGCCTTATGTTCCTAGGTACCTTTCCAGAGCATGTACTTGACGATAGAGAAAAAGGGTTAAAGTGATTAGCAGTTAAGGTAACCCCAATGGCGTTTGAACAGTGTTGTCAGTTTAAAATAGAGTCTAATGTTATAGTATACTAGAAAGTAGATACTAAGAGAGATGTAGATGGCAAGAAAAGAATTTTAATAATGGATAGCTCCACCTCTCCGACGTGTTCTGAATAAAATGCAAGCGGTGCTTGAACAGTGTTGTCAATTTAAAACAGTTTAGTGTTATACTCTACGAAGAAGTTGATACTAAGAGGGATATAGATGGCAAGAAAACTGTGTTTATCTCTTTAGGATCTTTATGTCTCTTTGGGCTGTTTGTGTTTCTTTCGGCTGTATTTGTCTCTTTGGGCTGTGTGTCTCTTTGGGGTGTTTGAGTCTTTTTGATCTGTTTATGTTTCTTTGGGCTGTTTGAGTCTTTTTGGTCTGTGTTTGTCAATTTGGGGCTGTTTGTGTCTCTTTGGGCTGTTTGTGTTTCTTTGGGCTATGTGTGTGTCTCTTTGGGCTGTTTGTGTCATTTTGATCTGTGTGTCTTTCTTTTGGATGTTTGTGTCTCTTAGTGACCGTGTGTGTCTCTTTGGGCTTTTTGTGTCATTTTGATCTGTGTGTCTTTCTTTTGGATGTTTGTGTCTCTTAGGGACCGTGTGTGTCTCTTTGGGCTATGTTGTCTCTTTGGGGCGTTTGAATCTTTTGGTCTGTATGTGTCTGTATGGGCGTTTTTTTTCTCTTTTGGCGGTGTGTATGTGTCTTTTCGGTTTGTGTGTCTATTCGGGCTGTGTGTGTCTCTTTAGCCTGTGTGTGTGTCTCTTTGGGCTCTGTGTGTGTCCCTTTGGGCTGTGTGTCTCTTTGGGCTGTTTGAGTCTTTTTGGTCTGTTTGTGTGTCTCTTTGAGCTGTTTGAGTCTTTTTTGGTCTGTGTTTGTCTCTTTGGGCTGTTTGTGTCTGTTTGGGCTGTTTGTGTTTCTTTGGGGTGTTTGCGTCTCTTTGGGTTTTGTGTGTCGATCTACTGATTGAGTCTTTATTATATCCGTGTGTCTCTTTTTTGTGTTTGAGTCTTTTTGAGATGTGTTTGTCTCTTTGGGCTGTTTGTGTCTCTGGGATGTTTGTGTTTCTTTGGGCTTTGTTTGTCTCTTTGATCTGTTTGTGTCATTTTGGTCTGTATGTCTATATTTTGGCTGTCTGTGTCTATTATGATCTGTGTGTGTCTCTTTTGGCTATGTGTGTCTCTTTTGGGCGTTTGAATCTTTTGGTCTGTATGTGTCTGTATGGGCGTGTTTTGTCTGTTTTGGCGGTATGTGTGTATCCTTGGGGGTTGTGTGTATATTAGGGGTGTGTGTGTCTCTTTAGCCTGTGTGTGTGTCTCTTTGGGCTGTGTGTGTCTCTTTGGGCAGTTTGAATCTTTTCGGTCTGTTGTGTGTCTCTTTTGGCTTTTTGTGTCGTTTTGAGCTTTGTATGTCTCTGTTGGATTTGTGCGTCTCTTTGGGCCGTGTGAATTTCTTTGAGCTGTATGTTTCTCTTGGGCTGTTTGAGTCATTTTGGTCTGTGTGTGTTTCTTTTGGCTGTTTGTGTCTCTTAGAGGCAATGTGTGTCTCTTTGGGAAATGTGTGTCTATCTGGGGTGTTTGAATCTTTTTGGTATGTATGTGTCTGTATGGGCGTTTTTTGTCTCTTTGGGCTCTGTGTGTGTCTCTTTGGGCTTTGTGTGTCTCTTCGGACTGTGTGTATTTCTCTTTAGCCTGTGTGTATCTCTTTGGGCTGTGTATGTCTCTTTAGGCTGTGTGTCTCTTTGGGCAGTTTGAATGTTTATGATCTGTGTGTGTGAGTCTCTTTTGGATGTTTGTGTCGTTTTGGGCTTTGTGTCTCTCTGTTGGATTTGTGCGTCTCTTTGGGCCGTGTACGTCTCTTTGAGCTGTATGTATCTCTTTGGGCTGTGGGTGTCTCTTTGTGATGTGTGTCTCTTTAGGCTGTGTGTGTCTCGTTGGACTGTGTGTCTTTTTGGGGTGTCTGAGTCTTTTTGGTCTGTATGTGTCTCTTTGGACTGTTTGAGTCTTTTAGGTCTGTGTTTGTCTCTTTGGGTTGTGTTTCTCTTTGGGCTGTCTGTGTCTCTTTGAGCTGTTTGTGTCTCTTTAGGCTGTGTGTGTCTCTTTGGGCTTTGTGTCTCTTTGGGGTGTTTGAGTCTTTTTGTTGTGTTTGTGTGTCTATTTGGGGTGTTTGAGTATTTTCGGTCTGTGTTTGTCTCTTTGGGATGTTTGTGTCTCTTTGGGGTATTTGTGTTTCTTTGCGCTTTGTGCGTCTATTTGGGCTGTGTGTCTCGTTGTACTTTTTGAGTGTTTTTGGTCTGTGTGTGTGTCTCTTTGGACTGTTTGAGTCTTTTTGGTCGGTGATTGTCTCTTTGGGCTGTTTCTGTTTCTTTGGGCTGTGTATGTGTCTTTGGGCTATTTCTGTCTCTTTCGTCTGTTTGAGTTATTTTGGTCTGTGTGTGTTTCTTTTGACTGTTTGTGTCTCTTTGGGGTCATGTGTGTTTCTTTGGGCTATTTGTGTCTCTTTGGGGTGTTTGAATCTTTTTGGTCTGTATGTGTCTCTTTTGGCTTTGTTTGTCTCTTTGGGCTGTTTGTGTCTCTTTAGCCAGTTTGTGTCTCTTTGGGCTGTGTGTGTCTATTTAGTCTATGTGTCTCTTTGGTCAGTTTGAATCTTTTTGTTCTGTTTTTGTCTCTTTGGCCTGTTTGTGTTTCTTTGTGCTATATGGGTCTCTTGAGTCTTTTTTAGTATTTTTGATCTTTGGGTGTGTATTTGGGCTTTGTGGGTCTCTTTGGGCTATGTGTGTCTCTTTGCGGTTTGTGAATCCTTTTGTCCTGGACGTGTCTGTATTAGCGTTTTTTTTTGTCTCTTTGGGCTGTGTGTGTGTCTCTTTGGGCTGTGTGTCTCTTCGGGCTGTGTGTGTCTCTTTAGCCTGTGTGTGTGTCTCTTTGGGCTGTGTGTCTCTTTGGTCAGTTTGAATCTTTTTGGTCTGTGTGTGTCTCTTTTGACTGTTTTTGTGTCGTTTTGGGCTTTGTGTGTCTTTGGTGGATGTGTGCGTCTCTTTCGGCCATGTGCATCTCTTTGAGTTGTATGTTTCTTTTTGGGCTGTGTGTGTACCTTTGGGATGTGTGTCCCTTCGGACTGTGTATGTCTCGTTAGACTGTGTGTCTTTTTGGGGTGTTTGAGTCTTTTTGGTCTGTATGTGGCTCTTTGGGATGTGTGTGTCTCTTTGGGCTGTTTTGAGTCTTTTTGGACTGTGTATGTCTCTTTCGGCTGTTTGTGCTTCTTTGGACTGTGGGTGTCTCTTTAGGCTGCGGGTTGATTGACAGAAGTATGTATTAGCGAAGTTAAAGTGGAGGGCGAGTTGCTAGAGTAAAATCTAAGTTAATAAGGGTTTTTGACCGTAAACTTTTGTAAGAAAATTATGGAAAATACAATTCGTCGGTTCATAGGTGAAACTTAAGTCCAGGTATGGATCTAAAAATAAACTATTTATGTAGAATCTGAGCTAATAAGGGTTTTTGATCATAAACTCTAGTTTCCTATAAGAAAATTATGGAAAATACAATTCTATAGTTCAAATGTGAAACTTAGTTCCATTCTCTGGTTCAAATGTAGAAAAACCCGTGTGGGTGAGTTGAAATAAAAAAAATTAACAAGAAATGACTAAAAAGTGTTTTGGGGGAGAAGGCTTGATTGGCAGAAGGATGTATTAGAGAAGTTATAGTGGAGGGTGACAAAGTCTTCAAAGTCAAGGCTATAAGAAAAAAAAAGTTCTGGATATTTTTTTAAGTTTTTAGTTTACGCACTAATATCATATCAGTAACGATTCTCTTTTAACTTTATATAAGTTGATCTATCAAACGTGAAACTTAGTTCCATTCTCTGGTTCAAATGTAGAAAAACCCGTGTGGGTGAGTTGAAATAAAAAATTTTTTTAACAAAAAATGACTGAAAAGTGTTTTGGAGGAGATGGCTTGATTGACAGAAGAATGTATTAGTAAACTTATAGTGGAGGGTTACAATGTATTCAAAGTCAAGGCTATAAGAAAAAAAAAGTTCCAGATATTTTTGTCGGTTTGTAGTTTAAACACTAATATCAATATCAGTAATGATTTTATTTGAACTTTCCCCAAGCTGATCAAATTGGTCTCTAAACGGTTCATGATAAAAAAATAGTTTGGGACAAGAAAAAAAAACAACTAAAATAATGTCGTGAAATCATTTTCAGCGTTCAGAGAAGTTCTTTTTTTTGTGTGTAATGTCTTTTTGTGTGTATTTGTTAGTTGTGTGTGTGTGTGTGTGTAATTTTTTTTTTTGTGTTTTAATTTTTTGTGTGTGTAATTTTTTTTTTGTGTGTGTGTAAGTTTTTTTTATTTGTGTGTAAGTTTTTTTTTGTTTGTGTTTTAGTTTTTTTTTTTGTGTGTGTGTAAGTTTTTGTGTGTGTGTAAGTTTTTATGTATGTGTAAGTTTTTGTGGGCTTGTAAATTTTTGTGTGTCTGTGTAATTTTTTTTGTGTGTGAAAGTTTTTTTTTTTGTGTAAGTATTTGTGTGTGTGTGTGTAAGTTTTCGTGTGCGTGTGTGTGTAAGTTTTTGTGTGTGTGTAAGTTTCTGTGTGTGTGTGTAAGTTTTTGCGTGTGTGTGTAAGTTTTTGTGTGTGTGTAAAATTTTGTGTGTGTGAAAAAACTAAAATAATGTCGTGAAATCACTTTCAACACTCAGAGCAGGGGGGGTGTTGGGGATTTAATCATAGAGAAACAACGAATTTACTTTTTTAAAAAGTGTGACTCAAAGACGTTTCGTTCTTTTCACTGGCTTGAAATTTCATACAAACGGGCCAATCAGGTGTTACAATCCTTTTGTTTGCTCAAAATTTTTTAATTTTCCATGTGTGCGTAAGTTTTTTGTGTATGTATAAGTTTTTGTGTGTGTGTAAGTTTATTTTTTGTGTGTGTGTGTGTAAGTTTTTCTGTGTGTGTGTAAGTTTTTTGTATGTGTGTAAGTTTCTGTGTGTGTGTGTGCGACCTAGTGGTACTAAAATATCGTAAGAGAGCTCATTTGACTGGAAACAAAAAGCTCGAGCGCCATTTTTAAGTCACCAAAAAGATTTGATGGTAACTATACCACTCCTAGCACCTCTTTGTTCCGAAATCGTGCAGTCAAAATTTGACACGACACACAAACAGAGTCATAGTGAGAGAGATATCCAAAAAGTTGGGTTGATCTAGGTTCACATAGAGTGGCGCGCCACACACACACACACACACAAACACAAAAAATTACACACACACAAAAAACTTACACACACAAAAAAAAACTTACACACACACACACACAACTTATAAATACACACACAAAAACTTACACACACAAAAAAAGAACTTCTCTGAGTGCTGAAAATGATTTCACGACATTATTTTAGTTTTTTTTTTCTTGACCCAAACTATTTTTTTATCATGAACCGTTTAGAGACCAATTTGATCAACTTGGAGAAAGTTCAAATAGAATCATTACTGATATTGATATTAGTGCGTAAACTACAAACCGACAAAAATATCCGGAACTTTTTTTTCTCTTATAGCCTTGACTTTGAAGACATTGTCGCCCTCCACTATAACTTCGCTAATACATCCTTCTGTCAATCAAGCCATCTCCTCCAAAACACTTTTCAGTCATTTTTTGTAAAAAAAAATTTTTATTTCAACTCACGCACACGGATTTTTCTATATTTAAAGCATATAATGTACCTAATTTTAACGTTTGATTGATCAACATGGATAAAGTTCAAATAGAATCTTTATTTATATGATATTATGCGTAAACTACAAACTTACAAAATATTCAGAACTTTTTTTTTCTTATAGCTTTGACTTTGAAGACTTTGTCGCCCTCCACTAACTTCGCTAATACATCCTTCTGCCAATCAAGCCATCTCCCCCAAAACACTTTTCAGTCATTTCTTGTTAATTTTTTTTTATTTCAACTCACCCACACGGGTTTTTCTACATTTGAACCAGAGAATAGAACTAAGTTTCACATTTGAACGATGGAATTGTATTTTCCATAATTTTCTTATTGGAAACTAGAGTTTATGATCAAAAACCCTTATTAGCTCAGATTTTACATAAATAGTTTATTTTTCGATCCATACCTGGACTTAAGTTTCACCTATGAACCGACGAATTGTATTTTCCATAATTTTCTTACAAAAGTTTACGGTCAAAAACCCTTATTAACTTAGTTTTATCTCTAGCAACTCGCCCTCCACTATAACTTTGCTAATACATACTTCTGCCAATCAACCCGCAGCCCAAAGAGACACCCACAGTCCAAAGAAACACAAACAGCCGAAAGAGACATACTCAGTCCAAAAAGACTCAAAACAGCCCAAAGAGACACACATATCCCAAAGAGACACATACAGACCAAACGGACTCAAACACCCCAAAAAGACACACAGTCCAACGAGACACACACAACCTAAAGAGACACACATCACAAAGAGACACCCACAGCCCAAAGAGACACATACAGCTCAAAGAGATGCACATGGCCGAAAGAGACGCACACATCCAACAAAGACACACAAAGCCCAAAACGACACAAAAACAGTCAAAATAGACAGACACAGACCAAAAAGATTCAAACTGACCAAAGAGACACACAGCCCAAGGAGACACACACACAGGTTAAAGAGACACACACAGCCCGAAGAGATACACAAAGCCCAAAGAGACACACACACAGCCCGAAGAGACAAAAAAACGCTCATACAGACACATACAGGCCAAAAGGATTCAAACACCCCAAAGAGACACACATAGCCCAAAGAGACACAAACAGCCGAAAGAAACATACAAAGAGCAAAATGAATCAAACACTCCAAAGAGACACACATGGCCCAAAGAAAAACAAACAGTCCAAAGAGACACAAACAGATCAAAAAGATTCAAACTGACCAAAGAGACACATAGCCTCAAGAGACACACACAGCCCAAAGAGATACACAAGGGCTAAAGAGATACACACAGCCCGAAGAGACACACAAAGCCCAAAGAGACACATACAGACCAAAAAGATTCAAACACCCCAAAGAGACACATATAGCCCAAAGAGACACACATGACCCCTAAGAGACACAAACAGTCAAAAGAAACACACACAGACAAAAATGACACAAACATCACAAAGAGACACACATAGCACAAAGAGACACAAAAAGCCCACAAAGACACAAACAGCTCAAAGAGACACACAGCCCCAAGACAAACACACAGCCCCAAGAGACACATACAGCCCAAAGAGACACAAACAGCCCAAAGAGACACACACAGCCCAAAGAGACACAAACAGCCCAAAGAGACAAACACAGACCAAAAAGACTCAAACAGCCCAAAGAGACACACAAACAGACCTAAAAGACTCAAACAGTCCAAAGAGACACATGCAGACCAAAAAGACTCAGACACCCCAAAAAGACACACAGTCCAACGAGACACACACAGCGTAAAGAGACACACATCACAAAGAGACACCCACAGCTCAAAGAGACACATACAGCTCAAAGAGACGTACACGGCCCAAAGAGACGCACACATCCAACAGAGAGACACAAAGCCCAAAACGACACAAACAGCCAAAAGAGACACACACACACAGACCATAAAGATTCAAACTGCCCAAAGAAACACACAGCCTAAAGAGACACACACAGCCAAAAGAGACACACACAGTCTAAATAGACATACAAACCGTTCTAATATAAACAAACATCCAAACTAGACAAACACACCGCACAATGAGACAAAAAACGCCCATACAGACACATACATATCAAAAAGATTCAAACACTCCAAAGAGACACACATTGCCCAAAGAGACACACATGGCCTCTAAGAGACACAAACAGCCAAAAAAAAAAAACACAGACCAAAATGACTCAAACAGCCCAAGAGACACATACAGCTCAAAGAGATGCACACGGCCCAAAGAGACGCACACATCCAACAGAGACACACAACGCCCAAAACGACCCAAAAAGCCAAAAGAGACACACACAGACCAAAAAGATTCAAACTGCCCAAAGAGACACACAGCCTAAAGAGACACACACAGCCCAAAGAGACACACACACAGGTTAAAGAGACACACACAGCCCGAAGAGACACACACAGCCCGAACAGACACACAAAGCCCAAGGAGACACACACACAGCCCAAAGAGACAAAAAACGCCCATACAGACACATACAGACCAAAAGATTCAAACGTCCCAAAGAGACACACATAGCCCAAAGAGACACACACAGCTCCTAAGAGACACAGACAGCCAAAAGATAGACATACAGACCAAAATGACTCAAACAGCTCAAAGAGACAAACATAGCACAAAGAAACACAAACATCCCAGAGACACAAACAGCCCAAAGAGACACAAACAGCTCAAAAAGACTCAAACAGCCCAAAGAGACACAAACAGATCAAACAGACTCAAACAGTCCAAAGAGACACACAGCCCAAAGAGACTCACAAAGCCCAAAGCGACAAACACAGACCAAACAGACTCACACAGCCCAAAGAGACAAACAAACAGACCAAAAAGACTCAAACAGCCCAAAGAGATACACAGCCCAGAGGGACACAAACAGCCTCAAGAGACACAAACAGCTCAAAGAGACACAGACAGCCCATAGAGACACACAACCCAAAGAGACAAACACCGACCAAAAAGACTTAAACAGCCCAAAGAGACACACACAGACCAAAAAGACTCAGACACCCAAAAAAAGACACACAGTCAAACGAGACACACACAGCCTAAAGAGACACACATCACAAAGAGACACCCATAGCCCAAAGAGACACATACAGCTGAAAGAGACGTAAACGGCCCAAAGAGATGCACACATCCAACAGAGAGACACAAAGCCCAAAAGGACACAAACAGTCAAAAGAGACACACACAGACCATAAAGATTCAAACTGCCAAAGAGACACACAGCCTAAAGAGACACCCACTCGGCCAAAAGACAAAAACAACACCCATACAAACACATACATACCAAAAAGATTCAAACATCCCCAAAGAGACACACATTGCCCAAAAAGACACACATGGCCTCTAAGAGACACAAACAGCCAAAAGAAACACACACAGACCAAAATGACTCAAACAGTCCAAGAGACACATACATCTCAAAGAGACGCACACGGCCCAATGAGACGCACACATCCAACAGATATACACAAAGCCCAAAACGACGCAAGCGGCCAAAAGAGACACACACACAGACCAAAAAGATTCAAATTGTCCAAAGAGACACTCAGCCTGAAGAGACACACACAACCCAAAGAGACACACACACAGGCTAAAGAGACACACACAGCCCTAATATACACACAAAGCCCAAATAGACAAATACACAGCCTAAAGATAAAAAAAACGCCCATACAGACACATACAGACCAAAAGATTCAAACGCCCCAAAGAGACACACATAGCCCAAAGAGACACACACGGACCCTAAGAGACACAAACATCCAAAAAAAAGAAACACAGAACAAAAAGACAAAAAAAGCCCAAAGAGACACACATAGCCCAAAGAGACACAGACGGTCCCTTAGAGACACAAACATCCAAAATAAAGATACACAGATCAAAATGACACAAACAGCCCAAAGAGACACACACATAGCCCAAAGAAACACAAACAGCCCAAAGAGACACAAACAGCCCCAAAGAGACAAACACAGACCAAAAAGACTCAAACAGTCCAAAGAAACATAAACAGATCAAAATGACACAAACACCCCAAAGAGACACACAGCCCAAAGAGACACACACAGCCCAAAGAAACACAAACAGCCCAAAGAGACATAAACATCCCAAAGAGATAAACACAGTTTTCTTGCCATCTACATCCCTCTTAGTATCAACTTCTTCGTATAGCATAACGTTAAACTATTTTAAATTGACAACACTGTTCAAGCACCTCTTGCGTTTTATACAGAACACGTCGGAGAGGTAGAGCTATCCAATATTAAAATTCTTTTCTTGCCATCTACATCTCTCTTAGTATCTACTTTCTAGTATACTATAACATTAGACTCTATTTTAAACTGACAACACTGTTCAAATGCCATTGGGGTTACCTTAACTGCTAATCACTTTAACCCTTTTTCTCTATCGTCAAGTACATGCTCTGGAAAGGTACCTAGGAACATAAGGCAATTCAGAAACCAGAGGGGAATCCTCGCTCGTAACTGGTAATCACTTTAACCCTTTTTTCTCCATCGTCAAGTACATCCTCTGAAAAGGTACCTAGGAACATAAGGCAATTCAGAGACCAGAGGGGAATCCTCGCTCGTAACTGCTAATCACTTTAACCCTTTTTCTCCATCGTCAAGTACATGCTCTGGAAAGGTATACGTCATTATCTTTAGAATAAATAAACTATACCTTTTAAATAATGTCTCCAAAAATATTTTATTCAGAGATTTCACGTTAAAAAATTATCCAATCACTAATTACCCCTTTTTTTATCTTGCCTCCTATCAATTCTGAGTTTCCGACTAGAATTATACAAAGCCCGTCTTAATCACCAATTTGGTAACCCTTTCGCAATTACAAAAGGCTGAGCAGTGATTACATTTCATTGTCGGCGACAATCAGATCAGAGTTGTGCAAATGGAATACCTTTTCGCAAATTGAGTTAGCTTCTATTTCATAGACAAAATATTCGAATTCCTTTTATTAACAGCCAGCTTATTAACACGTTTGACCAGTTTTGATTGGAATTTGTATTTTTTTTCCCAGAAGAAAGATCATGGATACGTGTTTATTTTTTTTTTTTTTAAACTGGTATTTTTTCAAGGAAGCCCATAACACTTTGCAGAAACCCGTCTGCTAAGGCATGTACCGTTCATAGTAATAGGTGACTGACCCGTAGTAAGCCAATGTACCGGTTAGACTACACTGTATATTCATGCCTCAGGCGAGAGGTAAGACAAATTACGCAATGACGTTTTGTATGTATTAATGCTTTACAGAAAACCCGTCTGCTAAGACAAGTACCGTTCATAGTAATAGGTGACTGACCCTGACAAGCCAATATACCGGTTAAACTGCACACATATCCATGTAGGCGTGAATGTAGGCTTGAAAAGCACGGTTCAAAAGCACGATTCGAAAGCACGGTTCAAATCTTATACAAGCTTACTACTCACCATATGTTACTTTTTTTTGGCTGAATGATTTTTTTAGTATATATCGTTCAGATATTATGTCCATCGCTATTTTCTCTGCATTTATTTTGATGCAATAAAGATGCTTCAAAGACTGCTTCTCCTTAATTCGTTGCGTACCAAAATTTCTCTTCTTTTAGCTAAAAAAGACTAGCCTGGCTTCTTTCTGCTCTACAGACTCTTAAAATCCCCGTCAATTCCCAAATAATAAATATGATATTACTTTAGTTGTAATCGATCACAACTAGATGCTATATATGGTTATAATTGTCTCTGGTAAACTACACAGATGGGTGGCAACCCTGCTTGTAGGGGTAAGGACTGATAGGTGCACCAATATACCAGCTCCTAACAGTTGACGGTTATCACCACTTCTTTGTAGGTAGATAGGCAATAAAGCCTGGTTCAAACAAGAGATTTTTTTTTTATTTTGCAGGCGCGTTTTGTGTCGCTCCATTAAAATAATGTTTTCCATATAAATAGGTATTACATTCCCTTCCATTTTGAGAAGTTCAAAAATTTGTTTACCGGCTGGCAGATATGCTCTTAAAACTGTTTTGTGCACAGTGTTCTTTCTTCTTTTTTTTTTTCGATGATATTTTAGGAAGACTTCACAGGTTTCGGTGTAAGATTCGTTTTATGTTGTGCATAATTGTAGGGAAAATAAATTGAAAATTAATACTTATGGGCAGTAAAAATGTACCATGGGTATCTTCATACAGGTATTGAAAAGAATATCTTCTATTTTATTTTCTTTTTTGTTTGAGAAGTTTTCTAGAAAGACTTTGGATTTCACTGTATTTAGTTTAAAATTTTTGGACCATAGTACTACAACACTACTACAGATTTACTCAATTATTTGTATCACTATTGAAAAATATACATATAATATTAGCGAAATTTTTCATATAAAATGAAGAAACATTATTGCCTTAATCTTGCCCTAGAAAACAATATTTAATTCTTAGCACAATATATTATGTATTGAAAATTCTTTCAGATTAAACGCTATCCTCGAACAATTGCCAATTCCTTGCGACGTAAGGATGATTCTAGGCCGAAAAAGAGACAAGAAAAGATTGAGAGGAAAAAGGAAGAAAAACGACGAAAAAAGGAAGAGTTGAAAATTTTGAAAGCAGCTAAAAGAAGAGAAATAGAAGAGAAGCTGAAAAAACTTGCCGAAATTACTGGTTAGTGATTTACTATCTAGTGTTTTTTATGCCGAATACTTTTTGCTAGACTACTATCTTAGTGAGTTTAGGCCAAGTAACGTACCTAGTGTGTAGCCTGTCAAGTAATAATCGTCAACAACCCGAAGGCATGTAAACATGATGTTTTTTTTAGGTTTTGACAATACTAACCTCCTAATTTTAAAATGAATAACCCAACGAAAAGATAAGAATGAAAGTATGGAGGTCTTTACGAAAGGACGGATGAGCTTTTGCTGTTCAACGGCGGTATGAAACCGTATCTTCAACGCAAAAGTTTTTTTTTAATAAAGTATGTCTTAAAAAGAACGCCGAATTTGAATCTGCTATAAATCCAATTTATATTTCATTTACGAACTTGCACTACAAATATTCACCTGGAAAAAAGAGCACAGTATCAAAACATAATCCCAATGATCAATGATAATATAACATGCCAAAACAATGTTGCCAACAACAACAAATAAAAATAATGGGTTTTTCGTGTCTGGTGTTCTTTTTCATACAATCTTTATAATCATTGGTTCGCACAGAAAAAAAAAACTGTTATGATAGACAATGTTCGTAAATCGCATCAGTGAGTAATTTTAGTTGCCGTTTTGTTCGCACAGGATTTTCTAATCGCCCAACATTTACTGGAAAAATATTCGAAGTCGAAAGAGTGTGGTTTAAAGGGATGAGGATGATATTTTACTCCCAAGCTTTCAGGATCAAAACTGCATTTTGTATCCCTTTTTTCTTGAATAATTTTGTTGAACTTCTATTTGTGTCTTCCATTGCCATTGCTGCTGTGTCAAAACAATTGCTGGAAAAATTGCTCAGTTGTCCGATATAGGTTGAATTGTTTCATCTTCATAAATTACATGACAAAGCAACTAAAATTGTCAAAATTGGAAGTCAAGTTGCGGCAATGCGTGAATTTCGCTCCTATGTGAACCTAGCCTAATGGTTAGATACCTCATCTATCAGGAGGGAATTTGAGTTGTTGACAGGATAAGTTGATTTATAGTTTGTAATGTAAAATATTGTAATTGAACTGATATCCTCTTCCAGAAAATAATTCTAACTGTTAGAGCTAGCTGAAACTTGCTTGGGTATTTTGCAGCTGGAAAATTTGGAAATGTAGAGTGATAATCCCAAAAGTTAGAAATTTCGAGATAGTTAACCAATATAGATGCGACTAGGGATATTTTTTGCTTTTTTTAGAAAAAAAGAGAGGTCTCACCCATGTATGTAGGCACGCGGAGAAGACTATCACAAGCAGTTTTAGCTTTTAAAACAATAAAAATGCAGAAAAGTAATTACACTATAGCTTAAACTCATTCAACTCAAAAGTGATGCATCTCAACTCCCAATCAGCTCAACTCTCATTTAATTTAGTCCCATTTAGATAAACCCCATTCAGCACAAACCACTTAACTCAAGGTCATGCATCTCAACCCCATTCACCTTATACTCATTTAACTCAACCCCTATTCACCTGGTAATAACGGTTGAGTTGCATGGGGTGGAATTGAATGCTGTTGAGTTGTATTGTGTTCTATTAGATCAGGATCAGGGTTGAATTGCACGGGGTTTGAATGGGGCTGAGTTACATGGTAACCCAGAAAAATCAATATTAGCAAACTTAGCAACTATAATTAAGTTTAAAATGACAACAGCTAAACAAATCCGTGTGAAGTTTAGAGTTGCTGTTGCATTTGTCACATTGTCACTGGAAAATAATGTTAAATATTCTCTAAATTATAACCGCGTAAATATGAAAACAACATTTTTGTAGTTGACAAGAAGAGGAGTGTTCAGGGGTGGGAGGGGATGTATGAAGCCGAATAATACCTTGAAAAAGTCTACGTTTTAGTTAGCTTTTGTTGTTGGGAGAGGTGGGGCTTAAGACCAAACATAGGGGGAGAGATTTTGGTTGTATAGTTTAGGGTTTAAACTTTTTTTTTTTTTTTTTGCGAGATCGCTTGTTTCAGACTGCTTATATCTTAACAACAAGGATTTTTTGTTTCTATTGCTTTCACTTTTGAATCTAAGAAAAAGAACATGCGACAATACTCCACCCAAAGAAGCAAATCGTCAGAAAAACCAATTCTACAGTGACTATAAACCAATAGAGGAAAGACATTAGTGTAGAAAAACGAAAATCGCTAAAACTAAAGGCAAATAATAGGGATTTGTAGTTTTTTTTGTATTTGTGCTTTAAAAAGTTGCTGAAAATATACTTTGACAATTATTGTAGGAAGTATGTACCATATCTTATCCAACTTCTCGGAACGCCTATGTTTCACAACCATACTTAACAGCTGTCATCACCATGGATACCAGTATCATAATCATATTGCTAAGACTTATCTCCCTTTCTCTTTCAGTCTTTTTCTACTGCAGAAATCTAAAATAATGAAGCGGAAACATAACAACTATGAAAAATTTCTCAAAAAATTGTTAATTTTAACCCAAAAAGTAAAGAAGTTTCACTTTAACCGATTGCTAAGGAAACGATATAAACTTCAAGAAATAAAGGCATTTGGAAATAATGGCTAAAATTTTGAAGAAAAATTTGGGTATAATATTACCTTAGGATTCATTTTTGGTTTGATTTATTTTTTGCTTTCTTTATTGCTTCAGTGTAGAGTGGATTATATTTTACAATAAGGATCTTAAAATCAGGCTCTTTAAGGTATATAACAGACATTTCAAAACTTGATGAATAAAAGGTTATATGATATGGTTACAGCATATCTTTTGGGAAAATTCAAAATTTAGTAGCATAATTCATTTGGGAAGGCGCCAGGACATCGACATGTCAGGACCACTACCGTAAGGACATCGACAATATCCGTCACAACATAGATAATAAATCCGTCAGGACGTTAACAGTCATAACATCGACACGTCAGGACCTGGACAGTCACAATCGCTACCTGTCTGAACGTCAACAGTCATAACATCAACACGTCAGTTCATCGACAGTCACAATCGCTACCCGTTTGAACGTCGGCAGTCATAACATCGACACGTCATAACATCTAAAAATTTTTCATAACATCTAAAATTTTAAAACTTAAGTTATTCTGGGGTTTAAGGGGGAAAGGTACCTAGGTTAGGTTAGGTTACGTATTTAATATATGCTATGCTTTACCCTTACTCCCTTGATGTGCAAATATATAGCCGGAATTTGTTTCTAAACTAGTATATAGTTATTACTATTATATAAACTTCTAAATATTTTTACATAACGAAAATCCGTCAGAACCACTAACTGTCAGAACGTCGACAGTCATAACATCGATACGTCATAAAATCTAAAAAATTTTTATATTTTATGACGTGTCGATGTTATGACTGTCGAAGTTCTGCCGGGTAGCGATTGTGACTGTCGATGTTATGACTATCGACGTTCTGACGGGTAGCTATTGTGACTGTCGATGAACTGACGTGTCGGTGTTATGACTGTCGACGTTCTGCCGGGTAGCCATTGTGACTGTCGATGAACTGACGTTCCGATGTCATGACTATCGACGTTCTGACGGGTGGCTATTGTGACTGTCGATGTTATGACTGTCGACGTTCTGCCGGGTAGCGACCGTGATTGTCGATGAACCGACGTGTCGATGTTATGACTGTCGACGTTCTGACGGGTAGCGATTGTGGCTGTTGATGAACTGACGTGTTGATGTTATGACTGTCAATGTTCTGCCGCGTAGTGATTGTGACTGTGTATGTCCTCACGTGTCGATGTTATGACTATCAATGTCCTGGCGTGTCGATGTTCTGACAGATTTTCCTTGTCGACAAAATGAAGTTTAGTGCTTGTGACGGTTAGATGAAATGGTAATGTAATCATGTTATTTTTATTTATGGAGAGAAAAAGAGCTCTGCCTTAGACCCAGTTAATTAAGGCTGATCGACTACTCTAAACTGAAAATAAAGCGCCATTTCTGCAGAGACAGATAACTTCACCTTTTCAAACCTGATTGGTTCTTTTGTGAGAAATATTAAGCCAGTAAAAATAACGGAAGTTTTTAAGTCTCCGCTCTCCACCTTTTTAAACCTGATTGGGTCTTTCGTGGAAAAAAATTAAGTCCGGCCTGATTGTTTCTTTCCTCGCCTTTTATCTTTCCCCAGTGTATATGTTAATTTTTGTCGTTTTATGATTGAATTTGGGTTCTCTTCTTTCTGATATATACAGCTAAATGATGTTTAATTATTTTTTATTTTGCTTTCCTGTATTTTTTATGCAAAAAAGGGTAATATACATAAATTGTTGATGGAACGGCCAAAAGCTGGTTTGTCGGATAAATTTAGGATGTAAATAAAGGAAGCAATGCTGAGTGAAGTGGAAGAAAATTAAAGAAGAAAAAAAGCTGAGTTATCTTGATAGTAGATATACAACACAAAAAGAATAAGACAGGATGAACCATTCATCTTTTTCCTTTTTTTTACTCTAAAGCTGTTCTGATTTACAAACTAATTTTTCGTTTTTACTATTATTGTATAATGTTTTAAATTCATATATTAATGATCTGTTATTATTCATATATTAGTTTATTATATCAATTCATATATTGATTATTTATATATCATTCATACATTAATGATGCGTTATTATCTTTATTATTTATTTATTAATTGTTATTTTATTATTATTTTTTAAATTTGCTATTACTTGGCTAAATTTTATTCTGAGATCTATCCTGATATACAAATTAATTTTTCATTTTACTTTTATTGATGTATTATTTATTGATTGCTATTGATAGTGTTATTATTGGTGTATTATTGTTTATTTATTATTAGTGTATTATTGTTTGTTTATTATTGTTGTATTATTACTTTTATTTTTTTATTGCTTGGCTAAATGGGCTTTAAAATACGCTACTTTGTTGTCATTTTTGGTATTGATCCTTGTCATCAGGGAATATCCTGATGGAAGTACAAGGAAAAATTAGAAACCAAAATATTTGCGATTTTTGAAATCAGAATTAAAAGACTAATATTTTTTTTGATTTTAAAAAGAATGTTATAAAACTGGCCATATTATAAAAATTAAAAATTAAATTTTCAAGTCAGTGGAATTGACTACTCAATATGTCTTTATAGTTGAAATTATTGGTTTATCCTACAGTAAAGTCAAGCTTAGACCTTTAAAGAGCAAAAAGAAAACAAAATAAAGTCAGTTAAGTTAATTAATTTGTATAAATAAAGTCAGTTAATTTGTACTTCTTTCTATAACGGTTGTAAGATGACTCATTTGCGAGCTGCTGACTTGACCAAATGAACTAAGTGCTTAGAAGCTTTATTGTCAGAAAAATATGCTAAGTTGACTTATTCTATTTTGTCTTCTGAGAGACCCCTATTTTGCTAGCTGCATTATATTTAGTTTTTTTTTCAGGAAATGAAAATGTAGGATTTCATGATGATGACATTGAAGAAGACTTTGACCCAGAAAAGCATGATCAACGAATGCGACAACTTTTTGATGATGATTTTTATGGAGAAAACGGCGAAGAAATAAAGCCAAACTTTGAATTTGACCCAGAAATCGATGAAGGTAAGCTATTTGGCCAATGTGACTCTTTAGCAGTAGCGAACTATTCTACTAAGTCCGGGAAACTAAGCAAGAAATTTAAAAAGAAATGTCAGCCAAAGATATAACATAATACCGAAATAAAAGCTGTCGAAAATGTACCGAAAAATATCATCCGGAATATGTCATCCAGACATATTCAGAGAAATTTAATGGCTAAATTGGCTTCAGAATATTTTCAGTGGCATAAATACTAAGTTTTGACGCCAAATTTCAATATTTTCCAAATTGTGTAATTGTCAAATTATCCATCTTTTCTTTAATTAAATAAAAAGCAAGTGTTTTAACTGAAAGTAAGGAGTGACATTAAAACTTAAAACGAACAGAAATCATTCCGTACATAAAAGGGGCTGTCCCATCCTCAACACCTCGCTCTTTACGCTAAAGTTTTTTATTGTTTTAAAAACTAAAGTTGTGAGACAGAGTTGAACTAGAATCTTCGAATCACTTATTTTTATTGATATCCAAACCAGTGATTTATATCAGGGGTAGATCCAGGTTTCTTTTTAGGGGGGGGGGGGCAGAATATGTTGATCCGATAAACTTGCGTTAGGAGCAAGTTTAATTAACGCAAACTTGAGTTAATTAAGTAAATTACACTACTTTGGTCTACGCTAGGGCGTAGGGTCCGCCACTGGTTTATATTCAAGATATTGTATCTAGTCATTCTTTTCAAGTATCTTGATTGTATTGTAAAATCCTAAAGTTCATTTGTAAAAATGCTATTTCAAATATTGTATTTTTCGTTCTAAAATGTTATTCATGACTGCACTATTAATTACTTAAACTGTCCTTATAATAGAAAACAAAGCTTTATCTAACAGTAGAGTCGACTTTAATACCTTAAATCAGTAATACTGGATCAGCGCTGCCACATTATAGTGGTCTTAATCAAATTTACGGAAAAGCAAAGAGAAAACGAAATTGCGTTTTCTTATATTTCGTTATAGAAAATATAAATTTGTATTTCTTTCTGTAACAGTAGGAGACATAAAGATTGTGACTTACTATTTGTCTGCATAGTCTAAGTTTTACATAAACCTTATTTTTAAATAAAATTGGTGCTATGCCAGAAGCAGAGATGACAAAATCATTTTCAATCTTTCCTATTTCAGTGGGTGATTTTTCGGAGCAGATAAAACTCGTTTTTAAGAAAATTGTCACTATGCCAGAAGATAAAAGCTCAAATAGGGATAAAATCCTTTTAATAGACAGTGTTTCACAAACAGTGATAAAAATTCACAAAAATTACCAGATATTTCGGTCACATATGCAGTGACCGTCATCAGTATAAAACTACTGATAAATGTCACTGCATATGTGACCGAAATATCTGGTAATTTTTGTGAATTTTTATCACTGTTTTTGAAACACTGTCTATTAAAAGGATTTTTATCCCTATTTGAACTTTTATTTATCTTCATGGAAAGGCAGTGTGGTCTCCGAAATTATCTATATAGTATCTAGCAATCCTTGACAAATATCTTGGCTGAATGATTTGTCATTCTATTTCCAAGCTTATCAACAGGTATTCCCCCAAGGGATATTCAATATCCCTTAGACGCTTCACTGAACATCTTCTAGAATTGCCAATATCTTTCAATTTGTATCCGGGAAAATTCCACCTTGTCAATGATTTCTATCTGAAATTAAGAATAAAGATATAAATTTTTTGTGTGTGTATTTCTGTTTGTGGGCAGTTGTTACTCCAAAGCTGATTCGGAGAAAAAGAAGGGTGAGTGACCAGTGTTAGATTTAAATAAAGATTGCATTTATAAGGGTATTGCAAAGATTTCCAAAGAAAAAAAAAAAAAAAGAATGACGCAACAACCAGGAGGGGTACCAGCAAGGTATGTACGAACAAACACTGCGTTTCTCAGCTTTGTGGCTTTCCGGAATGGAGATGTACCTTTGGAGGTAGAAGTACACAGGTGGCTGAAACATTATGGGGTCGAAAAAGAGAATCTGATAGGTATAGACGGATCAGGGCTGCGATATAGAAAAAATATGTATGTGAAGTTCACCACTAGCAACGAGCTCCAAAAGTTCTTCTCTAAAACTGAAGACGGAATGTTATCATTCGATGAAAGATTTGTATACGTCGAAAGTTGCGAAACAAAACCCACTTTTGTGAAAATAGAAACAATACCGCTAGAAATGAAGTTGTTAGATGTCCAAGAGACATTGGAAAGGTATGGTAGGGTTTTCTCAAGCAAACGTGAGTATTACTCTGGTGACGGATATCTCGAAACAAGAGCAATAGCAAGCATGAGAATAGATAAGAAGATCCCTTCTTTCATTTTCGTAAATGGAATGAGAATGTGGATATGGTACGATGGCCAAATCAAAACTTGCATTATATGTGATGAAACAGGACATTTAGCAGCTCAGTGTCCTTTTTCCTCACAGAGGTCGCAAAGAAATATAAGATCCGAACCAAGTGGCCCTAATGCCGTTAGTAGCCAAAGCAACGTGCGGCCGGAAAAACAACCTGCAAACAAAACCAGCCTGAGACCCAATGAAAAAGAAAATGGACAGGAAAAGACAAATGCGCTTAAGAATCATAAATAAAAAATAGATCGCGAAAAGGATAAAATTAAACAGGAACTCGCAAGATTGGAAAAGCGGAAAACGGCCCGTGAATACAAGGACGAGATAGAAAGAAAAAAGAAACTGGAGAAAAAAGGACAAGAGACTGATAGCGAAGATGAAGAGTTCGAAGAGGCTCGCAGCAGGAGTAGCTCACTGCCGGGAGTACTCACTAGGGGTATGAAAAGGAACAAAAGATCGCAAAGAACAGAGTCACAGACAGGTCAAGCTGAACTTTCGAGCCGACTTGAAAGCATCGAAGGTATTATAGATAGTTTGGAAGAAATCGTACAGAGCAGCAACAGCCCTTCGGCAAGCCAGGTTTTGGAACTAATCAATTACGCTGAGACATCTTTCTCGTCAGTAGAAGGATAAGAAATCAAGAAAGCAAGAACTAGAGAAAATGCAGAAGACGTGGTGATAAGTCAGCAAGAGTTTCCAAAAAATTCGCAACTTTGAACGTAAATGGAATAAAGCAAAAAAGTAGACAAGTAATGCTAAAAGGGTATCTACTAAAAGAAAGAATAGACTTAGCATTTATACAAGAGAACGACACAAGCGAATTAAAAGGTTTAGAACCTGAATATAAGTATTTTACGAATTGCAATGAGGATGGAGGAAGCGTGGCGATAGTATATAAAGAAAACCTCCAGGTAAAAGAAGTTCGAACTGATACAGACGGGAGAATTATCAGGTGTGAGATAGGTGGGTGCAAATTTGTCAACATATATGCTCCATCTGGGTCGCAAAACAAAAAAGCACGAGAAGTATTCTTTGAAGAAAAAATAGCCCCATATATACCGAAAGGTATTGAAAACACAGTTTTCCTTGGAGATTTTAACTGCATAACAGACAAGCAAGATGCTATAGCACAAAGTGACAATATTTGCTCGTCACTGAAACAATTCGTGCGTGATGCAGGCTTTCTAGACGTTTGGAAAGAAAAAGTGAATACAAGGAGTTTCACTAGGATAGGCTGGACGGCGTACGGAGGAGGAGCTAGACTCGACCGCATATACACGTCAAGTGAGATCCTTCCACAAATAGAGAAAATCGAGAACAAAATTGCACCGTTTTCCGACCATCAAGCTGTGATTGCCACATTAAAAAACAACGAGAGAAAAAAATCTTCTTTCAAAAATTTGTCATGGAAGATGAATACTGAAGTACTGAGAAACAAAGATTTTACAAACGCAACAGAAAAGATATTAGAGGTACTGAAAACTGTCGAGAAAAGAAGCCTTCCGAAACATTGGGAAAAGGTAGCTAAGCCAGCGATTACAAAAATGGCCCAACAAATCTCTCGGGATACAGCAAGGTTTGAAGAGAAACACGTCAGCTTTCTATATAAAGTAGTTTACCAGCTAAAAGAAGAGATAAATGCAGGGAAAAACTCAAACAAGGAATATTTTGAGGCTCTAGCAGAGATAAGAGAGGTTGAGCATAAGTGGTCAGAAGCTATAAAAATAAGAACTAAAATAGATGAACATATTCAAAACGAACAGTTAACAACAACTCTCATATGCCGCGAGAAGAAAAAAATAAGCCAACAACAAATGAGAAGAATAATAGATCAAGAAGGGGAAGTCCTTGAAAACGAAAATGATATATTAAACGAAGCAAGAGATTATTACCAAAATGTCTTCAAGAAAGAAAAAGAAGAAACCGAAGACGAGCAAAAGAAGGTACGAGAATTTATTGAGGAAATCACTATAACAAAAGTAACTGATGAACAGAATGAAATGCTAATAAGCGAAATAACTGCAGAAGAAATAAAAAAAAGCATTATCGGAAACGGGAAATAACAAATCACCGGGCAGAGACGGTATACCTTACGAATTTTATAAGCATCATGCAAATGAAATAGCCCCGATTCTGTCTGAAATGTTCAACGAGATGCTAAATAGCCCCGAAGAAAAAATTAGCTGTATTGGAATAATGAAGCTCCTACCAAAGTCAGGAAATCTTGAAGAACTGAAGAACTGGAGACCTGTAAATTTAACAAACTGCGACTATCGGATTCTCACCAAAGTTCTTGCAAACCGGCTAAAAAAGGTACTTGCTAAGGTGCTAAGTAAGCAACAAAAAGGAGGATTAGATGGACGGAAAACAGCTCATGTTCTAAGAGCCATGCGAAACGTAATACACGTGATAGAAAAAAAGAAGAAAAAAGGGAAATACAGAATAACAAGCTTTGACATTCGAAAAGCATTTGACAAAATAAGAAGAACAATCCTACTTATTATACTAGTGGCATACGGTTTCTGTAAAGAGTTTATCGAATGGATAAAAAAGACCTTGGAGAAAATACAACAGATCATTGTAATAGGTAATATGGAAAGCGATAGCTTTGAAGCAGAGACAGGAGTGAGACAGGGATGCCCATTAAGCTCTTTATTGTTCGAAATATATATTGACCCTTAGTTGCGATATTTGAAGCAAGAGATACATGGAATAGAGATAGGAGGGACCCAACAAAAGCGAGAAGGATTTGTCGACGACCTCACGACTTTCACGGAAACAGACATGGATTATTTACGTGCTCTGCATTGTATAACTAAGTATTGCGATTTGTTCAAACTAGAATTAAACAAAGAAAAATGCGAAGTCCTGTGTTTAAGCGAAGAAGAACCTCAGTTTATTGGCGGGATAGAAAGGAAAGATGAAATAAAGGTTTTAGGTATTCAATGGAGAAAAAAATGGAAAGAGACTGAAAAAGTAAACTGGACTAAAGCATTGCAAAAGTTTCAATCGGCACTTACTTACAGCTATGGAAGAGCCTTCACAATATTTCAAAAAGCTCAATACGTTAATACTTACTGTTGTCCATTGATATAGTATTTCACTTCAGTATTAAACCCCACAAAAGGCATCCAGAAGAAAATAAAATCAATGATATATCAGTTCGTCTGGTACGGAAAACCCCCTCCAAAGCTTAAACTTACATATATGTTTCTACTGAAAAGCCAAGGAGGACTACAAATAATTAACACAGAAGCCAAGATAAAAGAACTTTACATGAAAACAATAATCAAAGAAATCCATTTTGAAGAAACAAACCCTATGAAAAATTGGTATAACGCATGGGTAAGAAATGAAAGGAGTGACTGTCTAAATTCGGTAAAAAAAACATTTCGGAACTGTTAAAGATTTACTGGAAAAAAGGATCGCAGACCCTGATAGCAAAAAAACCAGCAAAACGGATATGAAACAATGGTTCATTTCGCAGGAAAACCTACCTCCAGCGAAAACTTGAGAGACGAGTGATCTTGACGATGAAAAACTGCAAAAAAATTTTCGACCTGATACACTCTAGTTTCTTACCACCGAAGGTTAAAGAGCATGCGTTTTTCCAAGTTCACAAAATACTGCCAACTGAAGAAAGAAAACATAGGATAGACCCCACCAAGTCGACTGGAATGTGCGGAAGGTGTGGAAATCAAATTGAAACACTTGAACATTTAATTTTTCAGTGCACAAGAGTAAAAACAGAATTAGAAGAATTGAAACAACTGTTAAGTAGTGAAATACAAGAAAATGAGGAACTGGTCAACGCAGAAAAGATTGTAGAATTAAAATTATGCATGGAAACCAATCAAACGAAAAAACACGAAGATTTGACATACATTTTCACACATTTCAGCTATTATGTTTGGAAAGCGAAAATGAAAGATACTAACCCAACAGAGGTAATGAAAAAGTTAAGATTTCAGTTGGTTATTCTATTAAATATAATTAAATTCAAAAATTAATTGTAAATTTGAAGTTTTATATAAGAGAGTAAAAAAAGAAAAGGGGAGGAGAAAGAAAGAAAAAAGAGGAAAAAAGAGAAGGAAGGGAAAAAAGAGAAGAAAGGGGGGAAAAGGAAAAGAAAGAGAGAAAAAAAAGTTTTTGTAAGAAATTTTAATTAGAAATTGAATTGTTGTTATTTAAAAAAGGAATAAAAGAATGACAAAGAAATAAGTATTAAAAGTAGGATAAAGGTAAAGTTTTAAAGAGATTTGAGAAGTTTTAAAAGTAGGATAAAGATAAAGTTTAAAGAGAATTGAGCAGCCAAAGGGGAAAGGTAAGATGAGTACTAAAGCTAAAGGAAATGAAGTGAAGCGAGAATGAGAAATTCTATCTATTAGTATTTTTTTTTGTAAAGGTAGAGTTTTTCATTTCTATCTCTCTCTCTTTTTTTTTTTTTTTTTTCTTTTTTTTTTTATTTTTTTATTTTAGTGGATGGGGGTAAAAGTAATTTATAGATGGGGGGAAATAGAGGTTGATGAAAAAGGCTTTGAAGAGTGTAATTTAAGGTCACGATGGAAGGGGTGCCCAAAGGGGGAAGGGCAGCCTGAGATATCGGATGAACCTAAAAGGTATATGAAATTTGAAATGTAGTATGCCTCTATTTTTATAACCTGATATATTTTGGAATGCTCAATTTAATATAAATTTAATATATGGATTTTTTTTCAAGAAGTTTTTTTTTTAAGAAAAGAGTAGGTGACATTAAATAAATTATGAGATATTGTTAAAGATAATTTGAAAGTCACTGAGAGGAGAGGAGGTGGGAATTAAAAAAAAAAAATAAGGGTATTGCAAAGATTTCCAAAAAAAAAACTGTATTATGTCTTACAATCTGTGGGTGTTGTTACTTGGTAGCTGATTGGACATGTTTTTTACAAAAAGGTAAAACAAGAGTGATGAGCAGCGTTGCCAACGCGGTATAATTGTACCATTTTTGTTACCTTTTAGAGGTCCTGGCCCAATGGGGTACATTTGGGTTTTTTGGGTACAATAAGAAGTTTCCTACATATTTAGTTTTTATTTGCTCCTTTTTAACATGGATATCTGTTCAAATTTTAGTTTATCGAAGATTTTCTTCTTGTTAAGGCAAATTTTTAACCTGCTGTACATATTGTACAAATTAACCTCTTGTGGTAAAATTTTAGTCGAAAAGCTGGTACAGTTATTTAAAGGCATTGGCAACGCTGGTGATGAATAAAAATAGATCTAAAATGAAGAAAGGAAAAGAAAGAACAAAATGCTCTAAGTGAAAATCCATTTTTTTGGCGCGAGTTAGTCAGAGTCAAAGAAGTACTGTTACAAGACGCAAAATATTGATAAAATGATATTGAGAAACCTGAGATTATTTAGATTTTCAGCGGGTAGAATGTACGTCACTGGCTTTATACTACCCTACCTGTATTCTGCTTACAAAGAAAATAAGCCCACAGATTGCTCAAAATAACGCTATTTGGTGTCTGCAATATTCTAGTGTCTTTTATCAGAACCTTGATAAAAAAAATTTCTCCTGTCTCCTTTTTACCAAAACAGGAAAAGAAACCAAGTACATATTGTAATAGATCTTTAACTAAAAAGAAAATCTTTTTAGAAAAAATTGTCCAGGAAATTTTTATTCACGTGGTTTTCTTCTCTTTTTTTTAATAGATGATTATTGAAGTTCCATAGATTAATGAATTGAATAAATTTAAATTTTCATGTATTCTAATCTTTATAAAATAAAGAGTTATTAAGATAAGAAAAGATATATTACTGAAACACGGCTATCACAAGCCCAAATGGGCCGAATTCGCACTTTAGCCTCAATAAACAAAAAGAACCAAAAACAAACAACAACGAAAAAAACTATAAAATTGTCAAGGTCAAATAAGTAAAAATGTCAAAAACAATTAAAACTCTTAAATTAAGAGGCCAATGCCGAATCGGCAAAATTTCAAAACGAAGAAAACTCGTGAAATTAAAAAGGGAATAAAAGAATTAAAACAAAAACAATTTAGCTATGCGACCACAAAATAGAAACCTTGAAATTTGCAAAATGGACATTAAAATTATATGGTAAAAGTGATTAGGTGGGGGGGGGAGGAGATTCACTGAATGAATATGTCAACTATGTAAGGGATGAAAGTTTTTTTTATATCTTTCAGTGGAAACTTTTATTGGGTAAGGAGGGGGATTTTTGTTGAAGCAGAACGCGGGAGGCGAGGTCGAAGGGTTGAATATTGACTAGGGAAAAGGGTAGTTTTCCGAGGGTTAAGAAGGGCATTGTTAGCGAAACACAAGGAAATTTTTGTTATTGTAAATAAAACTAATGATAATAGTTCAGTTAAGACAGTGAAAAAATTAAGACCAAAATAAATCATCTTCACGTCTGGAAGTCTTTATCAACCCAAAAAAAATTGAATAAACAGCTAAAAGGCCAATTTATTGTATTTATTTGTTACCGTGAATGTCCGAAATTGGTGAATGTTCGAAATACTCCTTTGATTTAGTCAGCCCAATAAAATCTAACCTTCATATAACCTTTAGTTTATATAGAAATATAATTTGGGCTATATATTTGCACATTAGGGTGGAGAGGGTAAAGTATTTGGACAGCGCCCCCTAACCTAACCCCACCCCTAAATATATGGCCCAAATAATACAAGTCCAATGCATTCTAGCACCCGCTCCTTGTCTTTGTTGCTATGAAACTGGTTTTCTAAAATCTAGCCTAAGCGTAATTCTTGAGTGTGTTTCGTTTAATTAACGAGTACCGAAAGAATTTTGGGAACTACTTAAATAAAAGTAAAGAAAATAGTAAATTTGTCATCTGGATTTCACTAATAAATTAAAGGTTTTATTGAAATACAGGTGAAAATTCAAGAAATACATTTCAGAGGAGGGATAAACTCAGTTTCTCCCCTTTTGGGGAGGGAGTTAAATGTTGGGTTAAATGTGACATCTGCCTTTGGGACAGGGACAACGTTTGGAACTTTCCACAGTCTCGTGAACGATGGTGCTGTAAAGTATTTCTAAACAAGAAGATCAGCAAGTTCAGGTGCACACATTTTGAAGAGGGGATTAGGGATCGCGTCAGGGGGTCCTTCTATCTATTAGATTTTGTACTCAATAGCGTTAGGTAGGAGTATAGTATTTGCTCATACATTTAGAGGTTAAAATTTGTCTATTCTATATGTCCTGAGCCCATCCAACTCAGGGTTGTCAACGTCCACATATCGTAATTTTTGTCCTCTATTTACCTAACTGCACTCTTTTTCTCGACGGACGGGAATTGCACTCTTATTGCCGATTTTTAGCTAAAACCACTCATTTTGACACTCTTTCACGAAATGATGATGGCAAAAGTTTTTAAAACTTTTTCGACTTGTACTCTTTTTGAGCAGAATTCCCTCTTTTTGGGCCTTGATTTGCACTCTTTTGATATGTCGGCAGTTGGCAACGCTAATCCGGCCACAGAGATCTTTATTTCCTTCTTAAATAATTTCAAGGCTTGATTTGTCATTCTTGAAAACAAGAAAAATATTAGAGGCTTACATTTTTAGCAAAAGAAAGGGTAGATATCTGGAACCAGTGTTCATGGTCGGTCCCCATTGCAGGAAAATGAACGAAAACATACGGGAAATGTCGAAAAAGCTTACACTGCCTATCAAGTATGTACACAAGAGTTTATTTAGATTGGGAGAATGGTGCTGGATTACAAAAAAAAAGCAAACTATATGAAAAATAGGAAATTGGAGGAGCATTGATAACTTTCGAGTTTCGTTAAAACTTGAGCCTTAAGCCCTACCCCCCCCCTTACTTATGTGCCTAACATTAATAAACAAAGCGAAAATAAGATATAAAACCAACGAGAAAACTAGAATAAAATCAAGAAAATGTACTTTTATGTGTCTTTAAAATTGGGTATATTTACTCAGCTTCACAAGTGCACAACATCATAGGAGGGGCTATGTGTATTCTTCTTTTCTTTGATCTTCTTCCTATTTTGACGGGGAATCCAGTCGGCCAGTTAAATGAATATGTCTGTAGCCATATGTTTGGTACTTACACATTAATCCCACCTTCACCCCAGGATCAAACTGGTATGAGAAAGTTTTTGCGGTTTGAGACGTTGTTACATATTGAACGAGTTCAAAAAAATATATGTGTTCACATCTGTTGACAACCTACAGGGTGTCCCAAAAAGAACTTCGAATTTGAATGTACTATAAATCGAGTTTATTTATTTTAAAGTAGCCCACAAAATACAACATTCTCTTCAGAAAATATTGCAATTATACCTGAAACATTTGCCTCCCTCCCTTGCTAGCCTTACAGGCACTTATTAGGTCCATTAAGTTGTACGCCTGAGAAGATTTGCCTGATTTTCGATAAAGAGACCCTCCTCCCCCAAAAAGGTCACTGAATCTTAATAAAAATCGCATCATCATATTTTGCGTATCAGAGGAATCTCCTGTAGAGGTTTGAAGCTCTGATCTGCAAAAATGTGGAATTTTGACATTTTTTTTTCGAGAAGAAAGACCACGGGCTCTTTCTTCTGGAAAAAAAACAACACTCCAAATTTTTGTAGATAGGAGCTTGAAACCTATAAAGTAAGATTACTGATACGCTGAATATGATGGTGCGACTTTCATTAAGCTTCTCCCCCTTTTTTTAGGGGGGGGGGGTGAACCCCCCCCCATTGTTGAAAAGCAGGCGAATCTTCTCAGGCTTTATTTGATGGGCATATTAAGTGCATGTAGGGCTAGTATAGGGAGTCTTAGACCCGTTTTTCTGTTTCACGAATAATTGCAGCACGTCCTGAAGAGACAGGTGCGTTTTGTTTATTTCTTTTCAATAAATAAATTTGATTTATAATAAGTTTAATTCTGTATATGTGACTGAATCGTGTCACAAGATTATGAACTGAACTATTAGATAGAAAAAAAAATGCAAGAAATGTTTAATTTTCTTGACATAAATTAATTATTTTAAAGTATAGCCAATATTAATTTAACGAATTAATTCTATTTCTTTTTTTGTATTTGTTGGCTGCATAAAAATAATTATGCAGGTTAAAAATAAAAATATTAATTTTTATTATTAAATTTTTATTTTTGTTGACCTGATTATTATTGCAATTTTTTTTAAACCCCCCATTTTACATATAAACTAGGTTTATTTGTTTGACGCTTTCTTTAATAATTAGAAGAGTTTAATAGTCTCAAGAAGAAAGAAACTGTCTCTAAATCAACAAGAAAGTAGATAGCAGCTGGGACGATGTCACAAGATTGAAGGAAGAAACTTAGAGACAAAGAAAGATGTGAAAGCCGAGCTAAACAAGTAGCTTACAAAAAAGAGCATTATGACTAAAACAAAGACGCTGTCAAATTGAGTGTAAAGAATAGGTGTAAAAATTTTGAGAAAACGGCAACTCTCAATAAACGTCAATTCTCTAATAGTTGCAGTTGAGCTGTCAGTAGCCGCTCCTTACTTGCAGCTATGAAAAAGCCCAAGGTTTTTTCCTGCGTCTAATATATTTCTTGAATACAGGAGTTTCTCCTTCGGCGATTTTCTTAACTAGGACTAATAGAGTCTCGAGTTTGTTTATAGCTGAAATTTTAGATAACTATCTTTCGAGAAGTTATGACGTTCATAACTGAATTTTGCATGATGAGAATTTGGCGAGATCTTTTCAGGAACATTTGAATATGGAGCAGGAGAGTCTAACAATTTGACGATATTTGGTATCAAAATCTGTATAAGGGATAGTACAGGAAGGACATACGTTTAATGCTCAAGCATTTCAATACTTTTATTTTTATTTTTATTTATTTTTTTTTACTCTAGAAATGCCACTATCCCGGGGGCGGGGCTGGATTATACAAATCACTGAGAACTTTTTTACTATTTGATGTTATCGCTTTGAACAACCAAAAAATACAATATCTAAGAATTGTGGAATTTAGAAAAACAACAATTGGCTCTTTTACCTCCTTACATGAGTATTCCTCAATATTATGCGTGGCAAAAAGTTTGGTGTCTCCATCTCTCTTTCCCCTTGTGTTTAGTTCTCATTACTTGCATGCAATTATTTTCCAAGTCAGTAAAATTCGGTACTTTTCTGTGGCGGAATCTCTTTGTTGCTTAAAAAGTGCACTCGAGGTTTAAGTTATTTTTTCGAATTAACTCTATTTTGATAGTCCACGACTTAGGGTCAAAGGGCATAGATTTCACAGGTTCACAGAGTCTTGGTGTTATTTTGAATTCCTATAAGAATCTATATTTTGGTTTACTATTTATGTTTTGGGCAAGATTTTGCAGCAATTTCAAAAATGGTTGCATTAGGATGCTATGGATTGATGGGACAGAAAGAAATACCTTAAAAGATCATCCTCTCTCGTCTACTCATAATATTAATTTGTAAAAAAGAGAAAAAAAATCGGCAAATTTTGTAAGGTGCTGGGTGCTTTTCATCACTTTTGGCACTTATTTCTCATCAACCATTGGTTCAGATGAGCCATTGATTCCTACTGCCAATTATTAGAAAAAAACATACTCTTACATTTGCTGGGGATATGTTCAAGGGTAAACTTGCAGTTTTCAACAGAATACTTTCTAAGACCAAACTGGCTACACATGACGTATGAAGCTAAGAGAGGAAAGGAAATAATAAATGATAAATAAAACCAAAAAAGGGTGAGAAAACGAGGATTTTTTCAGTCAGTGGTAAAATATGACGACGAAAAACCAGCAAATATTTTGACAATGACCTCCGCCAAGTCATCCTCAGTGCTAAAAAAAAAAAAAAAAAAAAAAAAAAAAAAAAAAAAAAAAACAAGAGTGTAACTTTTAGAGTTCACTGCACAAGATCCAAACAAACACTGAATGAAAGACCAAAGCCGAAACCAATGAAAAAAAGGATTTTACCGAAGAGATTGTGCAGGAATCTTTTGCCTAGATATACTTTTTGCTCTTCTGCCATTTCGGTTTTCATTAGATATATTAATAGGTTCTCTTAAATTTGATTGGGTGCAAATATCAAAAGAGTCTTTTAGTATTAAATTGTTACAAATTGGGCTTAATGAAATGTGTTCGGTGTCCCTATTTATAGCCAAATTCCTGTTTATATATTTTTTTTTATTTCAATTACCTCTTTGAAAGATTGCGGTAGGCCATTTACAGTAGATATTAAAGTTGCCTCCTCAAAAAGAACAAGATGTGTAGGATTTTTGAAAATATGCTGGGCCAATGCGGAATCAAAGTTGTCATTTTTATTTTTCAATCTCAGGGACTTATCTATTGAAGTTTTGTGTACTTGCAAACGTTCACCAAGTTTTTGTTGGGTCCTACCAATGTAAAATATCCCACATGAAGACGGGACTCTGTAGACACCACTACCCAGTACATGGTCAGTTTTATCTTTTCCTGAGTTGAAAAAATGTTCCACTTTTTGTTCACTTTTGAAAGAAACAGAGAGATTGTGTTTATTTAAAATTTTTCCAAGTTTATCACTAAGTTTTTGAAATGTATGGTAGAGTGGTGAAAGTTTTTTTCTCAATTGCCGGGACGACTGAACCAAGGGGGACGGGCTCCCTATTTTCTTGTTTTATCTTTTTTAATAGTCTATCTATGATATTTTCAATAAGGTTTATTGGGTAGCCATTGCAGAATAAAATATCTTTGATATAATTTAATTCAGAATTTACATGATTAAGTGAACAGAGTTTTAAAACTCTGTCGACTAAAGAGACCATTACTCCTCTTTTAACAGAAGGAGGGTGATTTGACGAAAAGTGTAGATGCTGATCATTATGCGTCGGCTATTTGTATATAGAAAAGTCATGGCTAGGAGTATTTTTTATTATGAAAACATCAAAGAAAGGCAACATTCTCGAACATTTTAGTTCCATTGTGAACTTGAGGCTTGAATCAAAAGAATTTAAATGTGCCAAAAAATCTCCAAGAGAGTCCTTTCCATGTTCCCAAACAGAAAAAATATCATCAACGAAACGAAACCAGAGGGAGTGTTTTAAGTGGAAACTACTCAAAGCAGATTGTTCTGTGAAATCCATGAAAAAATTTTCCAAATAAGGAGATAATACAGTGGGGGCCCATGGATAGGCCCATCATTTGAATATGTTAAATTTGGTGAAAATCTTGAACAGATAAAATTTGATATAATAAAGATTTGAAATTAAATATTATTACTAAGGACGTATCTTTTGAATCTATGGTCTTTTAAAATATGTGTTAAAGTTTCGAAATCCATTCTCTGGATATCTCACAAAGGTCTTTCTAATATGTTTTCCATGTAGCGAAAACTCGCTTAGCGGAAAAATTTTCAAAATTGGAATTTCAACAGTTTCAACAAACACGGATTTCCCTTCCTAGATTTTGTCCTGGTCCTCCTTTGGAAAATCTATCCTCTAAGGCTTTTAAATCCAAGGAGCTAAGTATTCTTTCAAAAGGACCAAAATTTGCAATGGCTCAGATAGCCTGAAATACATCGGAAATTATTGCGGGCGTGGAGTCTGCTATTTTTAGCTCTCGTGGGGAGGTTGAAAATCCAGACCTACTCAGAGGTGAAATTGTAAAGAGTATTCTTGTTTATACGCCGTCTTTGTCACTTTCAACTCAGTCAAAAGAAGAAATTAAAATCCTCCGGAACTTAAAAAAAGATAAAAATGAAGTAATTACAAGAGCAGACAAAGGAAATACAGTAGTAATTATGAATTATGCAGATTATGAAATGAAAGCAAATACCCTTTAAATGGATAAAAATACTTACAAAGAAATAAAAAGCGAACCCACAGACAAATACACAAGTAGTTACCTTGTATACAGTTTCAGGGGTACATGAAAGGGTACAAGAATATGGTCAAAATTGTAATAGATTGAAAACTTACATGCAATTACACATGAATTAAGCAAGGAAAAGCCATGCCTCAGACACTACACTCGCGCGTGAATATTTTAAAAGTTAGCACTCTATAATGCATGTTATGAAACTAAAGTCGAGGTTTTTTGAGCTTGGCAATGTATAATGTGGTCATACATGTTTTGAGAGTTTGGTCGTAATAATAATTTAAGCATTCAGGTTTTTTTCTGTTTTCGTTGTCAATTGAACAATGAATGTACGTCATGAGTTCACGTGTACATTCTTAAAAAAAAAATAGTATAATATAAAGTAGTCAAACATGTTTTGAGGGCATGCATGAAATTATATAACTCAACATCCGTTTTTTATTCATCCTTGAAACCCCGTATAAAATAGTCATCTATTGTAAAACAATTTTTTTTATTTATGGGCATATTGATAATAGTAGAAATAATTTTATTAAATCAGAAGCAATAGATTTTTATATTTTCAATGTAAATACAAATTAGTTAAACATTTCCAAAAAAAAATCGCTTCACTAGTACATTAAAAGTTAAGGGGGACCTAGCCGCTCTCCCCTTCAACAATACAAACCCTTAAAATATAATGAGTATATTTAATATAAAAAGTAAAGTATGTTTTCTTATATTATGTAAAACAAAAACTCTCCACCACTGCTATGTTTACAAGTTTTAATTGTCTTGAAACAGTTCTTTTTCGTTTAAAAATGTCCCCATTTCCAATCGTGCGTTTAAAATGTGCTGTCTTTTTCCGGTTTGAATGAAAAGCTTCGGTGTTACAAAGAGAGTGACAGTTTTGGAACTCAAATTTCACACGCTATTGCTATCATAAATTAATGGCATATGCTTAATGAATTAGCAACAAGGATGTTCCTTGACAAAGAGAGAAAATTGTATTCTAGTCTAATTAAAGGAAATATATTTTATTTTCAATTGTATTCCATGATTAAGAAGGTTTTACGATGTGAAAAAAAAAGCTTTCCAGTTTAGTTTCTACGGAAATGGCATATTTTCGTTCCGAAGATTGGCTTTTTCAGGGCTTGAGTAGCACGAGGGTTGAGTTGCACGAGGGTTCAGTTGCACGGGGGTTTGGTTACATGCGGATTCAGTTACAGGGGGTTTAGTTAAATGTGGTTGAGTTGCATAGTCTTGTTGGAAAAAATTGGAGTTCATACTTAAACAGTTCTATTAAGAGCTATTGCTATGGAAATGGCTTATTTTTGAATCGAAACTATGCTTTTCTGACTGAAGATACACATTTGAATCAGAAAATGTGAAAATGTACACAAATGAAACAGAGTAGTGTTTTTTGACGATATTTTCTATAATTTCGTCTGAAAAATAGGAGTTCACGCTTAAAAAAGTTCTATTAAGAGCTATCTTTATGGAAATGGTTCATTTTTGAGCCAAAACTACGCTTTTCTGACTGAATATACACATTTGAATCAGAAAAAGTGACAATGTACACAACTGAAACAGAGAAGTGTGTTTTGACCGTATTTTCTATAATTTCATCTGAAAAATAGAAGTTCACAGTTAAAAAGTTCTATTAAGAACTATTTTTATGGAAATGGTTCATTTTTGAACCAAAACTACGCTTTTCTGACTGAAGATATACATTATAATCAGAGAAATGTGTTTTGATAGTATTTTTTATAGTCTCATTGGAAAAAAATGGAGTTCATACTTAAACAGTTCTATTGAGAGCTATTGCTATGGAAATGGTTTATTTTTGAAACAAAACTCCGCTTTTCTGACCGAAGATGTACATTATAATCAGAGAAGTGTGTTTTGATAGTATTTTCTATATTTTCGTTGGAAAAAATTGGAGTTCATACTTAAACAGTTCTATTAAGAGCTATTTTTATGGAAATGGTTCATTTTTGAACAAAAACTACGCTTTTCTGACTGAATATATACATTATAATCAGAGAATTGTGTATTGATAGTATTTTCTATAGTCTCGCTGGAAAAAATTGGAGTTCATACTTAAACAGTTCTATTAAGAGCTATTGCTATGGAAATTGCTCATTTTTGAATCGAAACTACGCTTTTCTGACTGATGATACAGATTTGAATCAGAAAAAGTGAAAATGTACACAACTGAAACAGAGAAGTGTGTTTTGACCGTATTTTCTATAATTTCGTCTGAAAAATAGGAGTTCACACTTAAAAAGTTCTATTAAGAGCTATTTTTATGGAAATGGTTCATTTTTGAACCAAAACTACGCTTTTCTGACTGAAGATATACATTATAATCAGAGAAATGTGTTTTGATAGTATTTTCTATAGTCCCGTTGGAAAAAATTGGAGTTCATACTTAAACAGTTCTATTAAGAGCTATTGCTATGGAAATGGTTCATTTTTGAACCAAAACTACGCTTTTCTGACTGAAGATATACATTATAATCAGAGAAATGTGTTTTGATAGTATTTTCTATATTTTCGTCTGAAAAATAGGAGTTCACACTTAAAAAGTTCTATTAGGAGCTATTTTTATGGAAATGGTTCATTTTTGAACCAAAACTACGCTTTTCTGACTGTAGATATACATTATAATCAGAGAAATGTGTTTTGATAGTATTTTCTATAGTCTCGTTGGAAAAAATTGGAGTTCATGCTTAAACAATTCTATTAAGAGCTATTGCTATGTAAATGGCTCATTTTTGAATCGAAACCATGCTTTTCTGACTGAAGATACACATTTGAATAAGAAAATGTGAAAATGTATACAACTGAAACAGGGAAGTGTGTTTTGACCGTATTTTCTATAATTTCGTCTGAAAAATACTTAAACAATTCTATTAAGAGCTATTGCTATGGATATGGCTCATTTTTGAATCGAAACTATGCTTTTCTGACTGAATATACACATTTGAATCAGAAAATGTGAAAATGTACACAACTGAAACAGAGAAGTGTGTTTTGATCGTATTTTCTATAATTTCGTCTGAAAAATAGGAGTTCACACTTAAAAAGTTCTATTAAGAGCTATTTTTATGGAAATGGTACATTTTTGAACAAAAACTAAGCTTTTCTGACTGAAGATATAAATTATAATCAGAGAAATATGTTTTGATCATATTTTCTTATAATTTTTTTGGGAAAAAATTGGAGTTTACACGTAAGAAGATCCATTAAGAGTTATTTTTTTGTGGAAAATGACTCATTTTGGAACCAAAACTATGCTTTTCTGACTGAAAATACACAATTGAATCAGGCAAATGTATCTTGATCGTATTTTATGTAATTTTTCTGCATAAAATGGATTTCACACTTAAAAAGTTTCATTAAGAGCTATTTTTATGAAAATGGCTCATTTCGATCCAAAACCACGCTTTTCTGACTGAAGATCCAAGAAATGGGTTTTTGATCAAATTTTCTATAATTTCGACTGAAAAATAGGAGTTCACACTTAAAAAGTTCTATTAAGAGCTATGAATTGCTTTCGAAAACCCAAATGAATTAGTTGAAAATAAAGTTTTTACAAGAAATGTCTGAAAAGTATTTTTTGGGTGGTTGGGGTGATGACAGAGTGGATGTCTTAGACTAGTTATAGTGCTGTATTCTGGCATGAATTGCTTTCGAAAACCCGGATGAATTAGTTGAAAATATAGTTTTAACAAGATATGTCTGAAAAGTATTTTTTGGGGGGGAATCTGGGCTAATTAGGGTTTTAGACTGTAAACTCTAGTTTTTTACAAGAAAATAATAGAAAATACAATTCTCTAGTTCAAATATAAAACTTAAGTCCTTTCTAGGATCGAAAAAATAAACTATTTCTGTAACATCTGAGCTAATAAGAGTTTTTGCCAGTAATCTATAGTTTTTTGAAAGAAAATTATTGAAAATACAATTCTCTGATTCAAATGTGAAACTTAAGTCCATTTTTGGATCGAAAAAATAAACTATTTCCGTAAAATCTGAGCTAATAAGGGTTTTTGCCCGTAAACTCTAGTTTTTTGCAAGAAAATTATGGAAAATACAATTCTCTGATTGAAATGTGAAACTTAAGTCCGTTTTTGGATCGAAAAATAAAACTATTTCTGTAAAATCTGAACTAATAAGGGTTTTTGACTGTAAGCTCTAGTTTGTTGTAAGAAAATTATGGAAAATACAATTCTCTGGTTCAAATTTGAAACTTAAGACCCTTTTTGGATTGAAAAATAAAACTACATTCTTAAAATCTGAACTAATAATTCAATATTTTTTCATAAGAAAAAACTATTTTTTTTTAAACTTCGAAATTTTTCAACTTTATTAATTTTTTTCTTTTTGTATTTATCTTAAAATGTCAAAGCATGCTTACGGTTCTAACAATTGTACTCTATGATTGGTCAAAGACACGATGCGGCTTTCACATTGGTATTCTATGACCACTTATCGTCACTACCTAGTCTACTGCATGTATTAAATCAGTATTTTGTACGCAGTGGAACGATAAATACATAAGTGATATCTTTTAAAAAAAAAGTGAACATAGAACATTTTAATAGAGTATGTTCACATAACAACGTTATTGTAGCATTAAATACCGACAAGGAAAATTATTTAAACTATGAAACAAGTAAAAGTGGTAGCACTATTGGAAATGTGTGCATGCATTGTCATGACAGTAAGGAATTAAATTTCTTTGGAATACCGAAAAAATTCAACTCTTATGATGGTGGTTATGCGATATTGAGATCTCCAGAGATGATTGCACTCAAAGAGAATGCTAACATGAAAATAATTGTTGACGATAGAGGACAACTCCTTGCTACTGCTGCAGGTAACACATTACCTACGGATACATCCAATCATCAGCTTTCGGGTATTAACATTCAACGGAAGGCTAATAAAAGAAAGGCCTACTCTGCGACTAATATTTTAACCCATATCTTGTTTACGTGCCGAAACTGCTACCTGTGTAATAATAATGTGTTAATAGACAGTGAAATTTTCAGAAAAATAAAAATAGCATTGTCAGAAAATATTACTACGGAATATAAAGAAGAAACAATAAAAAACAAAGCACCTGCGATCATTACTGGCATTGATCAAACAGTCAATGAATCAAATAATAGCAAAGACGAAAAGCATATTGAGCCTGTTCATGAGACACCAGTAAAAATTGTGATTCAAAATGGAATAATGATTCTTCTACTGATTACGAACTAAGAGAAGACAATAACTACAATATCAAGAGAGAACATTGTGAACTATTTTATGGAACAGATTCAAAATGTCCAAGGTTAATCATTGATATTAATAATGTATCAGAATATATTTTTGTATTAATATTCTACATAGCATTATTTCATTAAAAATATTACATTGTTATGTGTTCATTATTTTTTAGAGTAAGCTAGCATATCAAGCGTTTAGAATGTATATTAAAACATCGGAGATATAAGAAAAGGAATTTGCGTACATCTATTGTAGGGAGGAGTCATAGAACTCTCGGTATCTATTGCATACAAATGAAGTCGGGAAATTATAATTTTTTTTTTATAATTTCTGTATTGTGTATCCAAGAGGTGAATTCAAGAAAGATATTTTGCCATTTTAATATACGTACAAAAAAAAGATAAAAAATAAATAAAGTTGATTAATTTCAAAGTTTAAAAAAAAATTGTTTTTTTTATGAAAAAAAAATATTGAATTAGAATCATCAGTCCTCATCATCATTATGAGTAATCAAAACTGGACTTAAGTTTCTAATTTGAACCAGAGAATTGTATTTCCATAATTTTCTTACAAAAACTAGAGTTTACGGTCAAAAACCCTTATTAACTCAGATTTTCCAGAAATAGTTTATTTTTGTTATCTATAAATGGACTTACGTTTCACATTTGAACCAGAGAATTGTATTTTCCATAATTTTCTTACAAAAAACTAGAGTTTACGATCAAAAGCCCTTATTAGCTTAGATTTTACGGGAATACTTTTATTTTTCGACCCAAAATGGACCTAAGTTTCACATTTGAACCAGAGAATTGTATTTTCCATAATTTTCTTACAAAAAACTAGAGTTTACAGTCAAAAACCCTTATTAGCTCAGATTTTACGGAAATAGTGTGTCTGACAATAGATGTACGCAAATTCCTTTTCTTACCTATCCGATGTTTTAATATACATTCTAAACGCTTGATATGCTAGCTTACTCTAAAAAATAATGAACACATAACAATGTAATATTTTTAATGAAATAATGCTGTGTAGAATATTAATACAAAAATATATTATGATACATTATTAATATCAATGATTAACCTTGGACATTTTGAATCTGTTCCATAAAATAGTTCACAATGTTCTCTCTTGATATTGTAGTTATTGTCTTCTCTTAGTTGGTAATCAGTAGAATAATCATTATTCCATTTTGAATCATACACAATTTTTACTGGTGTCTCATGAACAGGCTCAATATGCTTTTCGTCTTTGCTATTATTTGATTCATTGACTGTTTGATCAATGCCAGTAATGTTTGCTGGTGCTTTGTTCTTCATCGTTTCATCTTTATATTCCGTAGTGATATTTTTTGACAATGCCATTTTTATTTTTCTTGCAATTTCACTGTCTATTAACACATTATTTTTACACAGGTAACAGTTTCGGCACGTAAACAAGATATGGGTTACGATATTAGTAGCAGAGTAGGCCTTTCTTTTATTAGGCTTCCGTTGAATGCTAATACCCTAAACCTGATGATTGGGTGTATCCGTAGGTAATGTGTTACCTGCAGCAGTAGCAATGAGTTGTCCTCTATCATCAACAATTATTTTTATGTTAGCATTCTCTTTGAGTGCAATCATCTCTGGAGATCTCAATCTCGCATAACCACCATCATAACAGTTGAGTTTTTTCGGTATCCCAAAGAAATCTAGTTCCTTACTGACATGACTATGTATACACACATGTCCAATATCGCTACCCCCTGTAACAGTTTCATAGTTTGAATACTTTTCCTTGTTGGCCTTCATTACTAAAACAGCCTCGTTATGTGAACACACTCTTTTAAAATATTCTACGTTCACTTCTTTTTTTTTAAAGATATGACTTATGTGTTTATCGTTCCACTGCGTAAAAAATACGGATTTAATACATGCAATAGACTAGGTCGTGACGATAACCGGTCATAGCACACCATTGGGAAAGCCTCATCGTATCTCTGACCAATCATATAGCGCAATTATTAGAACCTTAAGCATATTTTGACATTTTAAGATATGTACAAAAAGAAAAAAATAAATAAAGTTGAAAAATTTCGAAGTTAAAAAAAAATAGTTTGTTTTTATGAAAAAATATTGAATTATTAGTTCAGATTTTAAGAATGTAGTTTTATTTTTCAATCCAAAAAGTGACTTAAGTTTCAAATTTGAAACAGAGAATTGTATTTTCCATTACTGTCTTACAACAAACTAGAGCTTACAGTTCAAAACACTTAGTAGATCAGATTTTCCAGAAATAGTTTTATTTTTTGATCCAAAAAAGGACTATAGCTTCACATATCTATCAGAGAATTGTATTTTCCATAAGTTTATTACATAAAACTATAGTTTACGGTCAAAAACCCTTATTAGCTCAGATTTTGCGGAAATAGTTTATTTTTTCGATCCAAAAATTGTCTTAAGTTTCACATTTGAATCAGAGAATTGTATTTTCCATAATTTTCTTGCAAAAAACTAGAGTTTACGGTCAAAAACCCTTATTAGCTCAGATGTTACAGAAATAGTTTATTTTTTCGATCCTAGAAAGCACTTAAGTTTCACATTTGAACCAGAGAATTTTATTTTACATAATTTTCTTGCAAAAAACTAGAGTTTATAGTCTAAAACCCTAACTAGCCTAGAGTCCCCCCAAAAAAATGCTTTTCAGATATATTCTGTTAAAAATTTATTTTTAACTAATTCATCCAGGTTTTCGAAATCAATTCATGCCAGAAAACAGTATTATAACTCGTCTAAGACATCCACTCTATCATCACCCCAACCACCCAAAAAATACTTTTCAGACATTTCTTGTTAAAACTTTATTTTCAACTAATTCATTTGGGGTTTTCGAAAGCAATTCATAGCTCTTAATAGAACTTTTTAAGTGTGAACTCCTATTTTTCAGTCGAAATTATAGAAAATTTTATCAAAAACCCATTTCTTGGATCTTCAGTCAGAAAAGCATGGTTTTGGATCGAAATGAGCCATTTTCATTAAATATAGCTCTTAATGAAACTTTTTAAGTGTGAAATCCATTTTATGCAGTAAAATTACAGAAAATACGATCAAGATAGATTTGCCTGATTCAATTGTGTATTTTCAGTCAGAAAAGCATAGTTTTGGTTCCAAAATGAGTCATTTTCCACAAAAAAATAACTCTTAATGGATCTTTCTACTTGTGAACTCCAATTGTTTCCAAAAAAAAATTATAAGAAAATATGATCAAAACACATTTCTCTGATTATAATGTATATCTTCAGTCAGAAAAGCGTAGTTTTGGCTAAAAAATGAACCATTTCCATAAAAATAGCTCTTAATAGAACTTTTTAAGTGTGAACTCCTATTTTTCAGACGAAATTATAGAAAATACGATAAAAACACACTTCTCTGTTTCAGTTGTGTACATTTTCACATTTTCTGATTCAAATGTGTATCTTCAGTCATAAAAGCATAGTTTCGATTCAAAAATGAGCCATTTCCATAGCAATAGCTCTTAATAGAATTGTTTAAGTATTTTTCAGACGAAATTATAGAAAATACGGTCAAACCACACTTCTCTGTTTCAGTTGTGTACATTTTCACATTTTCTGATTCAAATAAGTATCTTCAGTCAGAAAAGCATGGTTTCGATTCAAAAATGAGCCATTTCGATAGCAATAGCTCTTAATAGAATTGTTTAAGCATGAACTCCAATTTTTTCCAACCAGACTATAGAAAATACTATCAAAACACATTTCTCTGATTATAATGTATATCTTCCGTCAGAAAAGCGTAGTTTTGGTTCAAAAATTAAGCATTTCCATAAAAATAGCTCTTAATAGAACTTTTTAAGTGTGAACTCTTATTTTGTCAGACGAAAATATAGAAAATACTATCAAAACACATTTCTCTGATTATAATGTATATCTTCAGTCAGAAAAGCGTAGTTTTGGTTCAAAAATGAACCATTTCCATAGCAATAGCTCTTGATAGAACTGTTTAAGTATGAACTCCAATTTTTTCCAACGAGTTTATAGAAAATACTATCAAAACACATTTCTCTGAGTATAATGTATATCTTCAGTCAGAAAAGCGTAGTTTTGGTTCAAAAATGAACCATTTCCATAAAAATAGATCTTAATAGAACTTTTTAAGTGTGAACTCCTATTTTTCAGACGAAATTATAGAAAATACGGTCAAAACACACTTCTCTGTTTCAGTTGTGTACATTTTCACTTTTTCTGATTCAAATGTGTATCTTCAGTCAGAAAAGCGTAGTTTTGATTCAAAAATGAGCCATTTCCATAGCAATAGCTCTTAATAGAAATGTTTAAGTATGAACTCCAATTTTTTCCAACGAAAATATAGAAAATACTATCAATACACAATTCTCTGATTATAATGTATATCTTCAGTCAGAAAAGTGTAGTTTTTGTTCAAAAATGAACCATTTCCATAGCAATAGCTCTCAATAGAATTGTTTAAGTATGAACTCCAATTTTTTCCAATGAGACTATAGAAAATACTATCAAAACACATTTCTCTGATTATAATGTATATCTTCAGTCAGAAAAGCATAGTTTTGGTTCAAAAATGAACCATTTCCATAAAAATAGCTCTTAACTTTTTAAGTGTGAACTCCTATTTTTCAGACGAAATTATAGAAAATACGGTCAAAACACACTTCTCTGTTTCAGTTGTGTACTTTTTCACTTTTTCTGATTCAAATGTGTATCTTCAGTCAGAAAAGAGTAGTTTTGGTTCAAAAATGAACCATTACCATAAAGATATCTCTTGATAGAACTTTTTAAGCTCGAATTTCTATTTTTTAGATGAGACTATAGAAACAGTAATCAAAAAACACTACTGTGTTATTTATGTCTACATTTTCATATTTTCAGAGCAATATGTGTATCTGCAGTGAGAAAAACATAGTTTCAACTTAAAAAAAAAGTATGTCCATAGCAAAAGCTCTTACTAGAAATGTTTAGGTATTAACTTTAATTTTTTCCAACGAGACTATGCAACTCAACCACATTTAACTAGACCCCGTGTAACTGAACCTACATGTAACCAAACCCCCGTGCAACCAAACCTTCGTGCAACTCAACCCGCTTGTAAGTCAAACCCTTGAAAAATCCATGGTTCGGAACGAAAATATGCCATTTTCGTAAAAACTAAACTGTAAAGCTTTTTTTTCACATCGTAAAACCTTCTTAATCATGGAATACAATTGAAAATAAAATATATTTCCTTCAATTAGACTAGAATACAATTTTATCTCTTTGTCAAGGAACATGCTTGTTGCTAATTCATTAAGCATATGTCATTAATTTATGATAGCAATAGCGTGTGAAATTTGAGTCCCAAAACTGTCACTCTCTTTGTAACACCGAAGCTTTTCATTCAAACCGGAAAAAGACAGCATATTTTAAACGCACGATTGGAAAAGGGGACATTTTTGAACGAAAAAGAATTGTTTCAAAACAATTAAAACTTGTAAACATAGCAGTGGTGGAGAGAGTTTTTGTTTTACATGATAGAAAAAAGCATACTTAGCGTTTTCTATTGAATATAATCATTATATTTTAATATTTTGTATTGTTGGAGGGGAGGGGGGCTAAGTCCCCCTGAAATTTGAATTTACTAGTAAAACGATTTTTTTTTGGAAATAAAGAATGAAAATGTACTCACATTGAAAATAGAAATATCCATTGTTTCAGAGTTAATCAAATCCAGTGTACTATGCTCGATATGCTAATACATAATGAAAATTAAATTCCAATGCATGAACATTTTATACGGGGTTTCAAGGATGAATAAAAAACGGATGTTGAGTTATATAATTTCATGCATGCCCTCAAAACATGTTTGACTACTTTATATCATACCAGTTTTTTTTTAGAATGTACATGTGAAGTCATGACGTACATTCATTGTGCAATTGACAACAAAAACAGAAAAAAACCTGTATGCTTCAATTATTATTACGACCAAACTCTCAAAACATGTATGACCACATTATACATTGCCAAGCTCAAAAAATCTCGACTTTAGTCTCATAGCATGCATTATAGTTTGCTAACTTTTAAAATATTCATGCATGAGTGTAGTGTCTCAGGCATGTCTTTTCCTCGCGCAATTCATGTGTAATTTTATGTAAGTTTTCAATCTATTACACTTTTGACCATATTCTTGTACCCTTTCATGTACCCCTGAAACTGTATACAAGGTAACTACTTACACACAGCAGTTGAGAAAAGAATTAGGAAATTTAAAAGACAGTAGACTAATTACCCCTCAAATATACAAAAATTCTACCCCAGGGGATGTTCAGCCCCAAAGTTTTCTGGTCTGCCTAAAATCCATAACAAAGATATTCTGTTACGTCCTATTGTAGCATGTTATAGTTCTCCAGCTACAGGTGTAGGAAACTTCTTGGCAACCATTTTTAAGCCTCTCTTAAGTACACAGAAATCTTACATAAAAAATTCTATAGATCTTGTTGAGAAGTTAAAATTTCAAAGTACAACCGAAAAAAACATCTTATCTAGTTTCGATACAGTTTCTATGTACACTTCATGCGATGTCCATAAATGTGAGCTGGCCTTACAAAGAAAATTAGAGGAAAATTCTGCTTGGCCAGATTACAGAACTTTGGAAATTGATACAATAATGACACTTGTTCGTCTTTGCAACAAGTTTTCTTCGTATTTTAAGTTCCGAGATAAATTTTTCCTTCAAATTATGGGCCTATCCATGGGCACTGTATTATATCCTTATATGGCAAATGTTTACATGGATTACAAGAACAATCTGCTTTGAATAGTTTCCACTTAAACCACCTCTGGTTTCGTTTCGTTGATGATATTCTTTATGTTTGGGAACATGGACAGGACTCTCTTGGAGATTTTTTGGTACATTTAAATTCTTTTGATTCAAACCTCCAGTTCACAATGGAACTAGAATTTCAGGAAAGCTGCCTTTGTTGGATGCTTTGATTATGAAAAATGATCCTTGCCTTGTATTTTCTGTAGACAGAAAGCCGACCCACAATGATTAGTATCTGCGCTTTTCTTTAAATCATGCTCCTTATTTAAAAACAGGAATCATGGTCCATATAGTGAACAGAGTTTTAAAAATATGTTGACTTAATCATGTAAATTCTGAATTAAATTATATCAAAGATATTTTATTCTGCAATGGCTACCCAATAAACCTTATTGGAAATATCAGAGATAGACAATTAAAAAAGATAAAACAAGAAAACAGGGAGCCAGTCCCCCTTGGTTCAGTCGTTCCGGCAATTGAGAAAAAAACTTTCACCATTCTACCATACATCTCAAAACTTAGTGATAAATTTGTAAAATTTTTAAATAAACGCAATCTATCTGTTTCTTTCAAAAGTGAACAAAAATTTGATCATTTTTTTAGCACAAGAAAAGATGGAACTGACCATATACTGGGTAGTGGTGTCTACAGAGTCCTGTGTTCATGTGGGAAATTTTACATTGGTAGGACCCAACAAAAACTTGGTGAACGTTTGCATGAACACAAAACTTCAAAAGATAAGTCCCTGAGATTGAAAAATAAAAATGAAAACTTTGATTCCGCATTGGCCCAGAATATTTTTGAAAATCCTATAGATCTTGTTCTTTTTTAAGAGGCGACTTTAATATCTACTGTAAATGGCCTACCGCAATCTTTCAAAGAGGTAATTGAGATTAAAAAATATATAAACAGGAATTTGGCTATAAAAAGGGACACCGGAGACATTTCATTAAGCCCAATTTATAACAATTTAATACTAAAAGACTCTTTTGATATTTGCACCCAATCAAATTTAAGAGAACCTATTAATATATCTAATGAAAACCGAAATGGCAGAAGAGCAAAAAGTATATCTAGGCAAAAGATTCTTGCACAATCTCTTCGGTGAAATTCTTTTTTTCATTGGTTTCGACTTTAGTCTTTCATTCAGTGTTCGTTCGGATCTTGTCTAGTGAACTCTTAAAAGGTTAGATTCTTTTCTTTTTTTTTTCTTCTTTTTTTTTTTTCTTCTTCTTTTTTTTAGCACTGAGGATGACTTGGCGGAGGTCATTGTAAAAATATTTGCTGGTTTTTCATCGTCATATTTTACCACTGACTGACAAAATCCTCGTTTTCTCACCCTTTTTTGGTTTTATTTATCATTTATTATTTCCTTTCCTCTCTTAGCTTCATACGTCATGTATAGCCAGTTTGGTCTTAGAAAGTATTCTGTTGAAAACTGCAAGTTTACCCTTGAACATATCCCCAGCAAATGTAAGAGTATGTTTTTTCTAATAATTGGATTAAGGATAAAGATATAAAATTACTTTGAATGAAGCATGTTTTTAAACTTTATAATAGAAAGAAAGCTGCTCAAAATATATTTTGATTTCCGTAAAGCTTAAACGATACTAGTCTCTAACGGGGTTGAAGGGGTATGGCAATGCCACACTGATTTCTCCAATTTCCTTTTCTTAAGCTCAACTTCATCGCTTGGGGTAATTTCTGCTTGTTTTAAGCTATAATTTCGTTCCTTATTTTGTATTGAAAAATAGTATTTTAATTTGTGTTCATTTTATTTATGTGAATAGTTTATTTAATTAATATCAGTGGCAATGTCTGTTAATAAGTGTTATTCATTAAAGCAGTTAATGCTAATCATCATTAGTAGCACGGTAGTAACAGTTGTGGAGGGAATAGAGATGGTAGGAGTAGTGGATGTGGCAGCAGTAGGAATGGATATTTTCTGCAAAGGACAAAATTAAATTTAGTCGTGTGTAAGTTGACCAGTTCGGGAATTGTTCTTCTTACACGGAAAGTGCCTTGTAAGCGTGAATTGCAAAGAGCGTTCATGTTCAGGGGGAGATTTTAAATACCCAAGTACATGCTTTGTTTGTTGGTGAGTTTTTTTTTAGGGGGTCTAAGTTTGGTTTGGATTTGAAGATAAGACATTATTTTCTGTCCATATCACAGAGTGGACTTGTCGAGAATCCTAGAATGGGTTCATCATCAGGGGCGAGGGGTGATCTATGCTTGATCTAATTTTTCTACCTTTTATTCCTTTCTGATAACCTTTGGCAATTTTGGTAGTAGACACAGTGCCAAATTGTCAATGGACCTGGATGGACATTCTTGTAGGCCACAGGAAAAACGTCTGTGCACTCCCCCTTCCTAATCAGATTTTTGATTGTGCTTAATCAAATTTGTTAATTATTAGCCTTTTTATGTCAATGAAAGATCTAGAGCTATGGATGCCCATGAAAGATCTAGAGCTATGGAGAACCATGCTTACGGGGAGCATTGGACCAATATTGTTTTAGATTTTTTAAATTGTGTTAAGAAACATGCAAATCTTATTTGTCAGTTTAATTTCTTAGAAACTTGTAAAAAACATCGAATTCTTCCACCTTCTTTACGTTTCAACCTACATTTAGGCACACATTCTGAAGGCCCATTTATTCAGAGAATGGGTTTCAAAACTTTAACACATATTTTAAAAGACCATATATCCAGAAGATACGTCCTTAGTAATAAAATAATTAATTTAAAATCCTTGTTATATCAGATTTTGTCCCCTCAGGATTCTCAACAGATTTTACAAATCTCACATAGGTATTTCAGACACATAGTAAATTTAGCAAAAAATCTTTTATCGTAATAATTCTCAACACTTTAATTTAATCAGTTTCAACATACACTTATTTTCCTTACTCGAGTTTGTCCTGGTCCTACTTTGGAAAATTTATACTCTAAGGTATTTACATCCAAGGACCTAAGTATTCTTTCAAAAGTACCAAAATTTGCAATGGCTAAAACCCACTTAAATACTTCAGAAATTATTACGGGCTTGGAGTCTACTATTTTGAGCTCTCATGGTGAAGTCGAAAATGCAGACCTACTCAGAGGTGAAATTGTAATGACTATTCTTTATTATAGGCCATCTTTGTCACTTTCAACTCAATCAAAGGAAGAAATTAAAATCCTCAGAAATTTAAAAAAAGACAAAAAAACAGTAATTACGACAGCTGACAAGTGAAACACATTTTTAATTATGAATTATGCAGACTATGAATTGAAACTTAATATCATTTTAATGGACAAAAATATTTACAAAGAAATAAATTTTTATCACACGGACAAATACACACAGAAGTTGAGAAATGAACGAGGAATTTTAAAAGATAATAGACTAATTACCCCTCAAATGTACAGAAAATTTTATCCCACAGGTTGTTCAGCCACTAAGATGTATGGTCTGACTAAAATACATAAGAAATATAGTCCGTTACTTCCAATCTTAGAATGTTCGAGTTCTCCAGATCCTGGTCTCTGAATTTTTTTAGCAAAAATTTTTAAACCTCTTAAAAGAACAAAGAATTCATATATTAAAAATTTCCATATATATTGTTGAGAAGTTAAAAAATCAAAATACAACAGCAACGACAGTGGTATCTAGTTTAGATGTAGTGTCTATGTACACTTCATGCGATGTTCATAAGTGTGAGCAGGCTTTACAAATAAAATTAGAGGACAATTAAGCTTGGTCTTATTACAAAACTTTGTAAATTGATAAGATAATGACCATTGTCCGTCTTTGCAACCAGTACTCCTCTTATTTTAAATTCCTAAACAAATTTATTCTGCAAATAATTGGCTTATCAATGGGCACTATCTTGTCTCATTTTTTGGCAAATTTTTAAATGTATTTCATAGAAAAGTCTGATTTGAATATTTTCAAATTAAAAATCTCCCTCTGTAGTCTTTTTGTTGATTATATAGTTTATATGTGTGACAATGGACGAGACTCTCTAAGAGATTTTTTTGTCACATTTTAACTCTTATGATGCTAATATCCAGTTAACAATGGAACTAGAAGATTCAGGTAAGCTTACTTTATTATATGTTTTGATTATAAACACTAATCCTGGTCTTGAATTTTCTATATATAGAAAGCCGACTCATAATAATCGATATCTACATTTCTCTTCCCCTCACCCTCCGTCTGTAAAAAGAGGTGTAATAATCTCTTGAGTCTACAGAGTTTTAAAAATTTGGGCACGTAATCATATAACTTCTGTACTAAATTATGTCAAGGATATTCTTTTTTGCAATTGTTACCAAATCAAACTAATTGAAAATATAATATATATACGAGTAAAAAAGATAAAAGAAAAAAATAGGGAGCTTGTTCCCCTTGATTCAGTTACACCGGCTCTTGAAAAAAGAACTTTCATCGTTTTACCAGACATCACGAAACTTGGCGATACACTTAGAAAAATTTTAAATAAACATACTCTCTCTGTTTCTTTCAGAACCGAACAAAAGGTTGAACATTTTTTTAACTCAGGAAAGGATAAAACAGACCCTCTACTGGGTAGTGGTGTCTACAGAATCCCGTGTTCTTGTGGAAAATTTTACATTGTTAGAACCCATCAACAACTAGGTGAACGTTTGCATTATCACAAAATTTCAATAGATAAGTCCCTGATATTAAAAAATAACAATGAAAACTTTGATTTGGAATTGGATTCGCATATTTTTGTAAACCAGACCCATCTAGTTCTGTTTGACGAGGCAACTTTAATATAAACTGTTAATGGCGTACCACAAACTTTTAAAGATATAATTGAAATAAAAAAAATATATGAAACAAAAGTTAGCAATAAATAGAGATACTGGAGATATTTCATTGAGACCAATTTACGACATTTTAATCTTGAAGGACTCAATCAATATTTTCACCCGAAAAAACTCAAAAGAACCAATTTTCATATCTAATGAAAACCCAAATTGTAGACAATCCAAACTTACTCAAATCATAACTATCAGGTAAACCTATTATTTTTTTTTTCATTATAATAGTTGTAATGAATTTTTTTTTTTTAATGTTAGATCGGTGATAGTTAAATTTAAAAAAAATATTGGTTATTCTCGTTTTTTTTTGGTTTTGTTTTCTCGGTTTTATTGTTGGTTTCAAATATGAAGTATTTTCGTTTGTAATTTTAGAAAATATTTCTTATATTCTTTAAAAATAAATTGTATCTTGCACAACAAAAAAAAGTTTTTTAAACCTTGTTGAATTTATTTTTAATTTTGTTATTTTCTCTATTATCTTATTTTTATTGTGTCATGTATATACAGTTTGGTCTAATACTTTATTTTAGTCTATATTAAGGTGAGCCTTTGACAAATATTGTTTTATATTTTTTAAATTTTTTTAAGAAACATGAAATTCTTATTTTTCAGTTTAATTTCTTAGAAACTTGTAAAAAACATCTAATTCTTCCACCTTCTTTACGTTTCAACCTACATTTAGGCACACTTTCTGTAGGACCATTTATTCAGAGAATTGTTTTCAAAACTTTAACAAATATTTTAAAAGACCATAGATCCATAATATACGTCCTTAGTAATAAAATACTTAATTTAAAATCCTTATTATATCAGATTTTGTCCCCTCATGATTTTCACCAGATTTTACAAATCTCACATATGTCTTTCAGACACATATTCCATTTATCAAAAACTTGTGTATCGTAAAAATACTCAAAACTGTACTTTAAAAAGTTTCAACAAACACTGATTTTGCTTCCTAGATTTTGTCTTGGTCCTCCTTTGGAAAATTTATCCTCTAAGGTCTTTACATCCAAGGACCTAAGTATTCTTTCAAAAGGACCAAAATTTGCAATGGCTCAAACACACGTAAATACGTCAGAAATTAGTACGGGCGTGGAGTCTACTCTTTTGAGCTCTCATGGTTAAGTTTAAAATCCAGACCAACTCAGATTTGAAATTATAAAGAGTATTATTGATTATAGGCCATCTTTGTCACTTTCAACTCAATCAAATTAAGAAATTAAAATACTCCGAAATTTAAAAAAAGACAAAAACACAGTAATTACGAAAGCGGACAAAGGAAACGCAGTTGTAATTATGAATTCTGCAGACTATGAATTAAAAGTTAACACCCTTTTAATAGATAAACATATTTACAAAGAAATAAATTTTGATCCCACGGACAAATACACACAGAAGTTGAGAACTGAACGAGGAAGTTTAAAAGATACTAGACTCATGACCCCTCAAATGTACAGAAAATTTTATCCCAAAGGTTGCTCAGCCCCTAAGTTTTATTGTCTGACTAAAATCAATAATAAATATATTAATTTACGTCCACTCGTATAATGTTATATTACTCCAGATACGTTTCTATTAAGTGTTTTGGACACAATTTTTAAGCATCTTTTAAGCACACAGAAATACTATATTAAAAATTCAATATATATTGTTGATACGTTAAAATATCAAAAGACAACAGAAACGAAAGTTTTATATATTTTCGATTAAGTGTATATGTAAACTTCATGCTATGTTCATAAGTGTGAGCAGGCTTAACAAATAAAATTAGAGTACAAGTCAGCTTGGTCTGATTACAAAACTTTGGAAATTGATACGATAATGACCCTTGTCCGTCTTTGCATCCAGTACTCCTCGTATTTTAAATTCCGAAACAAATTTTTTCTGCAAATAATGGGATTATCCAGTGTCACTATCTGGTATCCTTTTTTTGCAAATTTTTAAACTTATTTCATAGAACAGTATTCTTTGAATAGTTTCAACTTAAAACACTCCATCTGGTTTCGTTTTGTTTATGATATCGTTTCTATTTTTGAAAATTGACGATACTCTCTAAGAGATTTTTTTGGCACATTTGAACTCTTATGATTAGAATTTCCAGTTCACAATGGAACTCGAAGATTCTGGTAAGCTGCCTTTCTTAGATGTTTTGATTATAAAAACTCATCCTGGTCTTGAATTTTATATATATAGAAAGCCGACCCATAATGATCTATATCGAAATTTCTCGTCCCATCACCCTCTTTCTGTAAAAAGAGGGGTAATAATCTCTTTCGTCGACAGAGTTTTAAAAATTTGGTCCCGTACTCATATAACTTCTGAACTAAATTATGTCAATGATATTCTTTTTTGCAATGGTTACCCAATCAAACTCATTGAAAATATAAGATATAGAATATTAAAAAAGATAAAAGAAAAAAATCTGGAGCTTGTTCCACTTTATTCAGTTACACCGGATCTTGAGAAAAAAACTTTAATCGTTTTACAATACATCCCGAAACTTGGATACAAACTTAGAAAAATTTTAATTAAACATACTCTCTCTGTTTCTTTCAGAAACGAACAACAGGTTGAACATTTTTTTAACTCAGGAAAGGATAAAACAGACCCTCTACTGGGTAGTGGTGTCTACAGAATCCCGTGTTATTGTGGAAAATTTTACATTGGTAGAAACCATCAACAACTAGGTGATCGTTTGCATGAGCACAAAATTTCAATAGATAAGTCCCTGAGATTAAAAAATAACAATGACAACTTTGATTCGGCATTGGCTTCGCATATTTTTGTAAACCCGACCCATCTAGTTCTGTTTGACGAGTCAACTTTAATATCAACTGTTAATGGCGTAACACAAACTTTTAAAGAGATAATTGAAATAAAAAAAATATATTAACCAAAATTTAGCAATAAATAGAGATACTGTAGATATTTCATTGGGCCCAATTTACGACAGTTTAATCTTGAAGGACTCAATCAATATTTTCACCCGGAAAAACTCAAAAGAACCAATGTGAATATCTAATGAAAAACCAAAGTGTAGACAAGACAAAATTAATGCAAGACGAAAGATCCTTGCACAATCGTCTTTGTCAGTTTTCGTTTTAATTGATTACTGCCTGGATTTTTATTAAGTGTAGATCGTGTGTTTGTACAGGAAACTTCAAATGGTTAGATTCTCGTTTTTTTTTGTTTTTTTTTTCTCTTTTTATTTTTTTTTGGCAATTAGGACGACTTGGCGGAGGTCCTTGTAGAAATATTTGGTTATATTTTTTAATATTTATGGTTTGCTGGCTCACAAAATCCTCGTTTTTTCACCCTGTTTGACTTTATTTTTCATTTTGTTATTTTCTCTCTTCTCTGAGTTTTAGTTTGTCATGTATAGCCAGTGTGGTCTAAGAATGTATATATATATATATATATATATATATATATATATATATATATATATATATATATATATATATATATATATATATATATATATATATATATATATATATATATATATATATATATATATATATATATATATATATATATATATATATATATATATATATATATATATATATATATATATATATATATATATATATATATATATATATATATATATATATATATATATATATATATATATATATATATATATATATATATATATATATATCCATTGCGAAAGTTTGCCAATTTTGTTGATTTACATTCTTATTCGTATATTTCCCAGTCTACATTAGGGTAGGGCTATGTCCAGATATAGGAAAGGGAGGGGCTGGGTGTAATTAGACTAAATGTGTCTGTGAAAGTCCATTAAGTAAAAACTTTCTCAAAATCATAAAGTAAGACTTTTGCAAGTAGGCTATAGTGCATTTTTCAATAGAGGCTATAGAATTTAAAATTTACCAAGCATAAACTGCAGCCATTTCTCAACTTACCGTTTTCAATTTTTGAGCAAGTGTCCTGTTGATGATCCAGTGGTGTCAATTGTAAGAGGGACAGTCCCCCAAGATTTTTTTGCACCTACCCATTAGATTTTGCAAAATACTTTTTTGTGGTATTTCCATTAAAAATTGTTTTTTTTTGCATTTAATCGAAAAATTTAAAAAAATTGCCCGCCTTCCTAGATTTTGAAAAACACATTTATGTCACCTTTAATTTCCGGGAATTCAAGACACTGCGCCGATCTTTTTTCTTGGCATACTCACGAGCATTGCCCAGTGCTTGATATTTTAAACTAATTTTAATGGCAACACTTCTCTTCCCTATCTCATTTATTTTAGCGCTATTCGTTTTTCCTTTTTCTAATTTCCTAATTGTATATTAGTCCTTTCCCGGTTTTAATGGTTTCCGAGTAGCGTGCACCTGTGCGCGTCTATCGGATCAAGCAGGCGCACAAATTCAATTGGCTCATAGTTTTGTCGGCTGGTTCACTTTGATTAGTAGTTCTGCTTTTGAGGTATGAACATGTCGTAAAGGAAGTAGGATAGAGCATATTTGAGAGATAATGTATTTATGACTATCGAATAATGACTATTGAAGATAGATCAAACCAGTTTCATGGTAAGATGTTTTCTCGTGGAAAATCCTGAATTTAACATTCATGTCAGTTGTTAATTTGTCCCTCCCCCTACTGGTCAGATATAGAGGCCTACCCAGAATCGTAGCCTATATACTCACTAAATTTTCTATATGTCACTCTTTTCTTCAAAGTGATTTGACGGTTTATAAAAAAATGGCGTATTCTTGGCATAAAGGCAATTCCGGTAATAGACGTCCCCATTGAGGGGGGGGTAAATTAAATTTTCGTTGATTAATATTGTTATATCCTATTTGGATTAAGGATTAAACCCGGGTTATTATGGTATTACGACCAAATCGTATTTTTGACGGAAACATAAAGTTTTTATCCCACTCTTGGCCTTTTTTATTATCTTTAATAATATAAGAATATTTTAATTCTAAATTTCCTTTTCAGCCCCCCCCCCCCTCGTTATGGCTGGAAAGTTCTAAGAAATCATATTATTTATTTAGGACTGGTGTGTACACACCATTAACTGCCTTTTTTTATGCGTTTTACTAATATAATAACAATTTATTTCGTAAATTAATTTCAGCCCCCCCCCCCCTCACTATTCCCCTTACTGGGTAGGTTAGGTATCGACGATATGGGGGGGGGGGCTGAAATCCATTTCCGATAGAAATGCTTATTATATTCGTAATCAGCATAAAAAAGGCATCGAATGGTGTATTCACTTTAGTCATAACTCAATAATATGATTTCGTAGAATTTAACCTATAGTCCAATTCAGGGTATATATTTCTACATTAGGGGAGGGTTGGGGGGAAAAGTTAAACATAACCGCCCTTTTAAATCCGAAAAAAATTTTGCCCCCCCCCCCCTACCCCCCCTAAAAGAGGAATATAAAACATAAATTGGCATATATAGGGGGGGAGCGGACCTTCATTTCCGCTAGAAATGATTATTATATTAGTAATCAGCATAAAAAAATGCATCGAGTGGTATATTCACTTTATGCGTAAGTCAATAATATGATTTGGTAGATATTTACCCTATTTCTTAGCTACTTCAATTTTCAGTGAAAGGAAGAATTTACCTTTTTTAAGCGTAAATAGGGAAGGCGCTTTTTTTGGTACTTGTATATTATTCCGAACACACTCAAGAATTTTGATCTGAGAAAAACTAGGCTACGATGCTGATATATTTTAATTAAATATTTAATAGGATATATAGAGGTTGTTAGGTTAGGTTAGCGCACTCATTTGTTTTTTCTATCTTTTTTAAATTAAAAAAAACTGTCAATTTGGTAAATTATTGGTGCCCTTGTCACATTGCCACCTAAGATTTTGCTCTAGATCTGCCTTTGGTGCTTTCTTGTAAGATCAATCGAGAACAGCTTAAAAAAAATGAGTGAATTTCCGCTTTTCCTGAAAGTTTCATTCATTAAGGTCAGTGTTTCTTAAAGTATGGTAATACAAGGTTTTTCTTAAAGCGGCCATCCAATCCAGGAAAGTTTATGGGCTGGGGGGGGGGGGAGGTAAATATTTGTACAGTGCGCGGGGGAGGAGAATCTGTCGTTACTTTAAATTTTTAAAAAAAAAAAAATGCGTTTTAAAAGAAAATAAACACCAAAATGGTTTTTTACTAAATCTAAAGTGGGAGCACAGACCCCCTGTCCCCAGGTATTAAAGCCACTGCTTCCCTTGCATATGTGTCGGAATCTTGTAATTTTTCTTTTTTTTACTACCCTTGGATCCCTAGGCTTGGAACTGTTTAAAATGTTGCCCTATGAAAGCAGGTGCAAAACAGTATCCAGAAGATCAAAACAACCATATGGTCTGCTAAATTCATCGCTTGGTCTTAAGATACCAAGAGTGCTGGTTCCAGTTTAAGATAAAGGAAATCTCCTAAATTTCATCATTTTTCAAGAAATTGTCTACTTGTCAAATATGACATTTCTGGATAATTATAAGATTAGCAGTCATAGCAAACCTATTACGTTTTCGATAATTTCCCTCAGTAGTGAAAAAACATGCCACATTACCACTTCACAATGTATCTATTTAATGTAGGCTATTCAATGTAGGCTATTTGACTAGGAAAAAAATAATTTCTTATTTTTAGCTCCGTCTGTAATCTGTCTGTTTTCAGTCATAACTTTTATTGGTACTGGTGCATTAGGCTCTACCTAAAGTCAATTTTTGTTACTGCTAATCACAGTATATATAATTAGTGCTGCTAATTATATATATAAACTGTGCTGCTAATGAAATAAAAGAGGATGAATATATAATAGATTAGACACAAATTTGGGCCAGATATTTCCACGTTAGGGGGGGCGCTTAAGGATTGTTCTGGGTACCCGGCTGACTGACCGTATTTCAAACAATAGGCTATACGAAACATGTGGTTCAATAACGCTCTCTCGGGCTATAATGAAAGAAAGGTTGAGATGGCTAGGGCACGTTGTGCGAATGAAGGATGACAGATTGCCGAAGATTGTTCTTTTCGGCCAGCCATCTAGGGCTAAACGGAAAGCAGGTCGTCCCCGTCTGGGGTGGGAGGACGTCATAAAGAAAGATTAAAGTTCCCATTAAAGGAAATGGGAACTGTGTGGTGGGTTTTATAAAGAGAGGGTGTTTTTTTAGTTGGGGGGTGAATTTACGTCCTTTGCTGGGGGGGTGTGAGTCGGATTGTGGGTGCTGTGCGGGGGGCGGATGCGGAGGCGGAGTTAGGGGGGGGGGGGTAAAGCAAAGCATATATGCTTACGTAACCTCACCTAGCCTCGGTACCGGCCCCCCCCCCAAAACCCCCAAAAAAAACAGTTTAAATATAGTATACGCAATGAAAACCACCCTATACATTGTATTACTCTTTAACGGTGTCTTGAATTATCCCGTCAAAAACAGTTTTTCGTGACTGGTTTCCATTGTAGTATATAAAAGAGTACGTTTAGTACAGGAGTACCAAATTTTTTAATGATATTATTTAATTTCGTACTTGTGTAGAATGTAGGTATGTGCGCGGCAATTGATCTGCAAATATCTTTATGAAAAGAGGTTTGTGTTGCCTTGTGAAGTATAAACAAAGGGTTTATCACTCCGGGAACTATATTTAAACTTCAGATTTTTGGGGTTAAGGGGGACTAAAAGGTACCTACGTTTGGTTAGGTTAGTTTACGTATTTAATATATACTCAGCTTTACCCCCCCCCCTGCTCTACTATGCAAATATAGAGCCCAACGTTGTGTCTGTTCTCTTATATTTTATTCTTGTTATTGTTATGTCCTGAGAATTAAAGAAAGTTCACTTATCGGGCACTTAACAGGTATTACACACGTACCTTATTATTATAATTAATATTTTTATATTTGAAGCATATTTTAGTCAAATGTGTTGCAGTTCATCCATTTTAGGTGCTGCTCAACATGGCTATTTATTATATTTAAAGAATTTTAAGGGAATTCCCAGAAACAGATTGCAAATGTAAACCGACTGTAGTTGACTATTCATATTGGATTAAGGTTCTGGGAAAATGAGAGTTTTCCAATCACCTGAGTCAAAAAGTAAGAAATCTATGGAATTAATCAATGTAAAAGGTAATTTGATTGTATTTCCATGCATCAAATTACAAAATAAAATGCTATTGTTTAGGATCGAGGTAATTTTCTGGCCCACCCCACAATCGCAGGGGCATAAGGGGGTAAATCCGATCCTGATTTCCCCCTTTTAGGGGGAACCTTAGGCAAAACTTTTATTTACCTATTGGGAAGAGGGGGGCTGGGTCATTAGAATAATCAGAAAAAAATCCCTTAATGAGTAAATGAAATGTAATAGACGTTGGCTAGCCGAACATACGGTCCTAAATACGTTATGAGACAAAACGGGCTATATATGAATATAATTCTGTCTTGTGCGTTGAGGACGGCCTGGGGGACGTTTTTGCCGAACTATATTTCTTTTTTACTTTTGTAACTGGCTGAAAATTGCCCTCGTCTGGTTCAGCCTTTTCTCCTTAGTATTTTGTTCTCTTTTGTTTTTTGTTCTTCGTTTTTGTTGTGCGACATACGGTCCTCGGGCTGTATGTAACAGACGAAACCTTTTGAAAAGCAACACACATTGTGATAAATGCCCAAAAAAATAATTGTTTTTATATTCAGATTTTGGCGAATAAAGTGTAAATAAAATGGCAGCAAAAGTACCCCTGTAATTACTGTCAGGATAAACATGGACACCAAAACAAAACTGACGTAACGACTCAGTGAGTTAATTACCTTCGGGCCCGCGCCCGATGGCCCTCCTGGTATACGAAATTTCGTGGTAACCTAACTATGAAGATGAATACAATGAAGCTTAATAAAAACGCCTCTTATAAAATCCACGAAGACTTTAAAAGGGAATGAAAGATGTGTCGCCCTTTTCCCCAGATGGCACCATTGGAAAAAGTAAGATAAAAATAGGCATTTTCAAATCATGCCGTGAAAGTCTCCCACATCCATGAAAAATTTTCCCCTGAAGACTCTCACATTGAAAAATCCTTCCTCTCCCGCAGAAAATGTGGAGCAGAAGATGCTCCGCTGGCTTCATCATCATTTTCTCGTCCTCTGTAATATCTTTCATTTTTCTCTTTATTTCCTTATAAATTCGTTTTCTATATTTTATTTTTACTGAGTCATTTTGTTTACCTGCTTCTCGTTCTTTTTCAGTTGAGAACTTGTCGTACTTCAATATTAGTGACACACCATCGCGATCCACTGGCGAGAAGAATTCTAGGATAAGACGTTGGTTAAGACCCAACAAGCCAGAAAGTTTAGATGAAGTGCAACCAACAGATCAAGTTCCTCAATCAACTACAGTAAACATGAGATACGATAAACCTCGTCATAGTGAATCAATGTCAAATGCATCAAGTGAACTAAGTTTAACTGACTCTAAACGGACATGGTTGAAAAATTGGTTTATAACGCAAACTCGTTCAAGAGATGAATGTTCTGCTCCATCGTTGACACACAGTCAGAGGTTTATGTCATTTCGAAGACCGATGACACCTCAAGTGTCTGATCATAGTGAGCGCCCAAGCTCAACTGCCAGCACGATTACCGACGTAGAGGTTCATTTACACCCCAAAATTGTCCCACCAAGGGAAAGAAATGACCCAAATAGGAGGTCTAATAGCATTGCAACTGTGCCTAAAAATATGCCACCCTTAAAGAAACAGTTATCAGACCCTGGAGTAAGATGGGGTACAAACTCAGTGAATCCACGTTACTTGGAAGATGAAAATCTTGCGTCAACCAATACTAGTTCAACGGTGTGTGGTAGTGAATTGACTCATTCTTCAGACACTTTAACTAGTTCACGATCTCGAACTCGAACGCGAACCCATGGTTACGATTGCTGCTGTTCTAGGTGCCTATCAAAAGGTAGTATATTCTATATACTATAAATTATAATATATTCCATGTAGTGTAGAGTATAGTATACAATATCATATACTATACTATTATGCTAGTATACTATTAAATTAAAAAAAAACGAGTTTTTTAACTGAAAGCTCAAGTACCCCCGGCTTAATCCCCCCCAGACAAATGTGTGTTTATTGTAAGCACTGAGAAATAACACTTTACAATCAATGTAGGTAGCAAATACCCGGGTGACGGGTGTCCAGGTCTGAGTTCCTGGCACAGTCTGTAGCGCTGTGTTAGGCATAATGCACCAGTAACCCCAATCTTTGTGTGTGGTGTTACCAGAGTTAAAACTTTGAACGAAAAGAAATTATTATGTATATGTGATGTAAACTCTCTCCTCAGTACCCTCCTCTTTGCGCAAAAGATTCACTTTTTGTCACAACTTATTGAGAACAACTCCTAAATCGCAAGGGCCGTTTAATCAGAATCAGAAGCTTTTTTAAAATATTAAAAAACCTTAGAGTCAAAAGTGAGGTATTGAGGAGGGAGCAGTCCCCCTCATATGCCTAATTTTTATACCTAAATGTTTATACATTTATTTACAAAGATTTTTAAAAAGATTTATATTTACAAAAATTATTTACAAAGATACTCCTCATTCGACACCAAGCCAGCTACTAACCTCATTTCCTACCATAACTGCAGCAAACGTACATAGCATTAATAACTTTGATGTAGCCTACTTGTATGGTTTATCATATAAGCATAGGACCTTCACTGAATACCTGTTCAAAATGTATGCCTGTTCAAACTTACGGAATAAAAGGGTCTGATGATACAGGTCTGATATATCAAGTTGTAATCTAAGTGTTGAAAATTTGGTCGACACATCCTTAAACCAGACTGTTTGTTATTGTCTTAAAACATTATCAACAACAGTTTAATAAGTATCATCATAAAAAGAAATGTGCTTCCTACAGAAACCAAACTAAA